>NC_090919.1:263295-303295 GCF_040956055.1 Brachionichthys hirsutus
GTGTGTGTGTGTGTGAGAGTGTGTGTGTGTGTGTGTGTGTGTGTGTGTGTGTGTGTGTGTGTGTGTGTGTGTGTGTGTGTAGAACCCACACAGTTATTTATGTTGATTAGAATCTATTGATGAATCCAAACCGCCGATCGATGACGGATAGCGTTCAATAAACCGTCTCCTGCTACGGCGTCTCGCTTCTGATGTTTGCTGCCGTGTTGGGGGGGGGGGGGGGGGCGGAGCCTTCACCTGGACCGGGTCCCCTCTGGAGGACGTCTACCTGCCTGTCTCCCCCCCAAAATAAACTGTCACACGCAAATGCCTGATGACATCATTTTATTGGTTCAAATCGGTGAAGCTGATTGGCTGGCGGTCAGAAGGTCTCGCACTCGGTGTCGTGGGTGGAGCACGCGGCGCAGTGGCAGCGCAGTGCCCTGGGGTAGTGGTAGAGGGGCGAGGCCTGGGGCTGGCAGCCCGGCAGGCGGGCGGTCATGTGACGCGTCTGGCTGTACGTGCACACGCGGTGGTGGCGGCGGATGAACGGGGCGTCCGGCACTGGTTTCTGCAGGGTCACAGGGACAGGCGCGGCTCAGCCCCCGGTGACCCCCCCGGTGACCCCCCCCAGGTAGAGAACATGTAAACGAGCTCCCCCAGGACGGAGGAGACTCTGGCATTACCTCCCAGGTGTGGCAGCGCCCCCAGCAGGCCTCGGTGGTGACGCGCAGCCCCCTGCATCCGGGCTTCTGGGCCACGAAGGAGAACTCTCGCACCGCACAGCCCCGGAACGCGTGCAGGGCGCTCGCCTCGGCGAGGCAGACGCCGGCCGTCCCTGCAGCGAGGAGGAGGAGGAGGAGGAGGAGGAGACGATGAAGACGCATGCTGGGGAGAAGGGCAGAGGAAGGACACGTTAGCCCTCAGCGCCTGAAGCAGAGCGACCCCTGACCCCTGAAGCAGAGCGGCCCCTGACCCCTGAAGCAGAGCGGCCCCTGACCCCTGAAGCAGAGCGACCCCTGACCCCTGAAGCAGAGCGACCCCTGACCCCTGAAGCAGAGCGGCCCCTGACCCCTGAAGCAGAGCGGCCCCTGACCCCTGAAGCAGAGCGACCCCTGACCCCTGAAGCAGAGCGGCTGCTCTAACAGGCTTTGAAGCTTCGTCAAAGCGTTTCTCACCTTTCGACCGGAGCTGCTGGACTCGGACGTCTCTCTGCCGGGACAGCGGCCGGCGAATGGAGACGCTCTGTCCCGGCGGTTGCTTCAGGGGCCCGTCGGGTCGGACGGACGCTCTGACATCATCGCAATCACAATGAAACGGCCCCAGAAAGGCCGAAGCAGCAACAACGGAGGCTCCGCCCTGGAAACAGGCGCGGGTCTCAGACGGGCTCAGCAGTGACATCATCGTGTTTCACAGACCGTTGGCAACGGCAACAGAGACCAGAACGTCTTCTCATTTGTTCCTTTCCATTGTTCCCTCATTGACGGGTTCTAGACGTTCAGAAGAAGACAACGTGAAGGGAGAACGTCTTCTGGGCCGGAGCTCAGAACAAACAGCTCCAGATCGATCACGCACCATCAAAAGATTATTTACGAGTCGAAGATACACGCCAGGAGATCGAACATTATTTTAGTGTAATGACGCACACTGGCCACTAGTAGCGCTGTGGTACGTTTCCCGCAAAGCTGCTGTTTCCCTCCCTTTGCTAACCAAGCTCTGATGCATTCAAGGGCTCTGCAAAAACTCGGATTTTATACACTTTCCTGCTTCGCGCGAAAATAACGTATTTTTTTGTGTCAGAAATTACACATAAAAGTTGAAATAACACGTTGTTTAGCGTTTAGTGTTGTTTATTTGTCAGATAAAGTATGGTGAGAGGATAAAGACGAGCAAATTAATGTATTATATTGTGTTTCTTTACCAGAATTAGTTGGGTTATCTTCCAATGAGAAACAATCGAATTAATTACGGAAAACAGTTTTAAAGCATGCAGGAATGAGTAATCCCTCTTTGAGTGTGGAACCTCTGATTGTGTTAATTCGTAAATAATAATTATAAATATACATTCTACTATTTTTCAGGGATTTAAAAAGCAACGAAATAAACAAACGCCTTGACCCACTTTCCGTGAGGAACGTTTCTCTGGTCCCGGACCAGGAGTCAAGCTGCACGGAAGCAGATGGGGAGAAACCGGAAATGGAACAGACGACTTTAAAAATAAGTGTAAAACACAATATTCCACACGTTTAAGATCATTCTTAATACAAATTATTATCTCTCTTTAAACTCCCGGAGATCTAACGTGTTCAGTAATACTCTAAACCGCGCATAACCTCGTAGACTGTTCTGGTAAAACGTCTATTGATCGCGTGGATATTTTATTTTGGCAATCTTTTCCGGAAGTGTTGTATCTTCACAGCAGCTCGCTTTACGCAGTTCCGCGTGTTGATACTGAAGAGTCGACCGAAGAGAAACAAGTTTTTCGCACCGCAGAGACCGAATCTGAGGCTCGAACCGGAGAAGATGGACATGAAGACGCGGGTCTGCTTGGAGCTGCGGCACCGGGCACCGTCAGAGGTCGGTAACGCGGCTCGTTGGCTTGTTTTCACGGTGTAAACTTGGCCGGCTGGAGGGGGAGGAGGGGCGGCGAGCACATGGTGGTGCGTCGGCAGCGCCACCAAAGTGATAAATAGACTATTTATCGATTAGCTAGAAGCTGATACCGCGTCCGTGTTGCAGCTCGATCGGGACGCGGTAACGTCACTACCGGACTCGGTTTCGCGGGTGAACGCCGCGGGCCGTCCGGGTTCACGTTCGCTCCGCGGACGCCGCTGAACGCGTTATAAACGGTCTCGCGCCTCCGCGTGCCGATGCGGACGGCGTCGCCTCCGGGGCCTGGCTAACGCCTGGAGCCGAGGCTGCTCCTCCACGGCGTGGCTTCGTTTCGCGTCGCGCGGGCGAACTTCCACGCGCTTGTAAACAGCCGTCAGACGCGCAGCAGAAGCGACGCACGCGATTAGTCGTGATATTTCTCGACTTGAAATCCAGACAGGAAATGCGTCATTGTACTTCGGCGTAACGCCCGAAGCGGAGACGCGGTGCACTAATAAAGTTTAATTGTGAAACGTAAACGCCATCTTGTTGCCCAAACTTCCGATTCTAGCGCGAAGTATATGATCGTCGTAGATATTGCTGCGCTTCCAGGAATTAGCCGGAGCCTGGGAGCCATGGCGCGTGGCTAATGCTATCTTGCTAACATTAGCAACGCGCCACGCGTTAGACGATCAATGGCGATCAATGGCGATCAATGGCCACCGACGTGTGCCTCCGTTACGTCCGTAAACACCCCGGAACGTTCCCGCCGGGACCAGCCGCGGCTCCTGCCGGATAATAAGGCCGCTAGCCGGGGAGCTAACCGGGGAGCTCGCTTAGCTAGCCGCGTCCCGTCTATAAACAGAAGCTGGAACCATTCCAACATGAAACCGAGCAGGAGCAGCCCGGGACCCGGTCCCGCGGTGGACGCGGCCCCCCCGCATCAGCATCACGCCTTCACCGTTCACTTCAAAGCCCGTAGAACAGGAGACATTTTAATTCTGTTGGTTTCCGAACCGAACTATTGTCCCAGTAACATTCAGAACGCCCCCCCCCCCCAGGTCCAGGAGCTGGTTCTGGATAACTGTCGCGCCACTGAAGGGAAGATCGAAGGAATCACGGACGAGTTCTCCAACCTGGAGCGGCTCAGCCTGATCAACGCGGGCCTGACCAGCGTGGCGGACGTCCCCAAACTGGACAAGCTGAAAAAGGTGGGACGGGCGGGACCCGGTCCTGGGTGGTTCCGTGGAGAACCTGGAGCTCTGACTTACGGTTCTGGTGTTCTGGTCTTCTTTAGCTGGAGCTGAGCGACAACAGGATATCCAGCGGCCTGGAGGTTCTGGCGGAGCGGCTGGTGAACCTGACCCACCTCAACCTCAGCGGCAACAAGTTCAAAGACATCAGCACGCTGGAGCCCCTGGTGGGTGGAGCCCGCCACGGCGTCCGAGGAGAACCCGTCCTGGGCCGAGTCCGATCCGGCGTCTAAAAACACTCGAGTCGATAATATAGAATGTGCGGGGGGGGGGGTGTAATCGTACCTTACAGGTACTCTCCCAGAACCTTCGACGTCGTAGTTCTGTCTCTGGAAGGCGTTCTGATGGCGTCCGCTCGGACCGGCGTGTCCCGTTACTTACGGACACCGAGGAGTCAGCTGGCGTTAGCGTGCGGCACCGGCTTAACATCCCCCCCCCCCCCCCCAGAAAAAGCTGCCCCAGCTGAAGAGCCTGGACCTGTTCAACTGTGAGGTGACCAACCTGGCCGACTACCGGGAGTCCATCTTCAAGCTCCTCCCCCAACTCACCTACCTGGACGGCTACGACGTGGACGACTGCGAGTCTGACTCGGACGGCGAGGGCGACGGCGTGGACGACGACGAGGAGGAAGGTGAGGCGCTCGCCGCAGTGATGTCACCGTCCCAGGCCCCGCCTCCGATGATGTCAAAAGTAAAGGTGCCAATCATTTCAGAATGCGAGTCGGAGGACTTTGAAGAAGAGGAGGAGGAGGATGAAGAGGATGTGGTGGCCGAGGAGGACGACGACGACAGCGGGGATGAAGAGGTGAGTCTCCCCGTCGATTGATCACAGATCATTGGACGGATTCGTGTGGGCGGAGTCACGAGCTGCAAACGCTGATTCTCAGCAGGACGGCGAGGTGAACGGAGACCTGGACAGCGAGGATGAAGACGAGGAGGAAGAGGACGGTGAGTAACTCTGTGCTTTTCAGGTGGCGTCCTCCGTCGGGGACAAACTGACCGTCTCGTCCTCCGCAGACGAAGACTCGTCTCCAGCCAAAGGAGAGAAGAGGAAGAGGGACGCCGAGGACGAAGACGATGACGATGACGATTCAGGACAGACGCTCTGACTCCTCCCCCCGCGGTCTGCTGCTTGATCTGCCTTCCGATTCGCCACCCAGGCTCCTCCCCCTCAGAACCAAGTTCACCTGTGAAGTGTTTGCGTCGCCCGTGTTCCTCGGACACGCCCCCCCCCCCCCCCCCGTAGCGTTTCGTGTGATGACATCATCGTCGTGGTCGAGCGCCGCGTCCTCTTGACCCCCCCCCCCCGGTTCCCGGAGGCAGGAAATGTTTTTGGAACGTTCCGACGCAATCTTTGTGCATTTTGGAAATTAAAATCCTCCTTTGGCAAAGATCGGATGTCCGTCAGTCGTAGCTCCAGATTCCCACGCTTTGACGGGAACACAAACGCACCCCGGCGTCGGCGCCGCTTTTGGGTCGGGCCCGGATCCCCTCCGTGGAAAGTCAGTTATTATTAGTGAAACTAACTTGTTTCAAGCAGCAGGAAGTTTTCACGCTTTTAGTTCTAAAAGGCGAGACTGCAAAGGAACGCCCTCTGGGGGGCGGGGCCTGGCCGTCCCCCCTTTAGACATCAAACGGAAACACGGGAAACTTTCGCCGCAGAATTACCAGAGGAGGAAAACTAGAATGATCCTAAGATAATCTGATCGGTGGGCGGAGCCTGAACCGAGGCTGGGCGGCACATCGGTCCCATCATTCCCTCTGACATCATCACCGTGATGTCATCAGCAGCCCCCCCCCCCCCCCCCGTGGCCGAGCTCAGGGCAAACTTTTCTCTTTTTAAATGCTATTTTTTCAGAGAAATGGTTTTCGTTTTGTTTTGTGTGGATGTTCGGGTTCTGCGTCGTCTCCTTCACTCTGTCACTGACTTCCTGTCCAGCTTCTGTTTTCCTATGATTTTTTTTTTACTTCCTGTAACTTAAAGGAAAAACAAAAAGGACTTTGTAAATAAAATCTTAACTTTGTGCGTCTGTCGAAGCTTCATCCGAATCCGCAAAACCCGAAACGGCTCAGTTTGAATCTCGTCAGAAACAGGAATATTTGCTTTATTTGTAAATCATGGCTGGCGAGGGCGTTTGGATGTAACGAGCCGGGTCAGAACCGGGTTCTGCTCAGACCGGATACCTTGCAGCCAGAGCAGGGAGCTGATTGGTCGGATCAGAAGGTGGTCCTGTGGTGTCGGATGTCCCGCTCCAGGACGGTGATCCTGGCCTGCAGAAACGCTCAGTGACATCACGAAGATGCTCCTCCCCCCCAGCAGGGACCGGTCCCGGTCCGCGGGCGTGGCGGGACACTCACGTCTCTGTGGTCCAGTTGCTCCCTGAGTCCCCGGATCTCCTCCTGCTGCCGGTAAAATGCTTGCAGGAGCTGAAACGGCAGGAGGAGAACTTTAAGTCGGGCCACGCCCATCGGGTCACCTCGCCGTCGACGGCCTCACCTCGGCCTCGCCGGTGGGCGGCGGCCTCTCCGCCGGCTCGCAGCAGTGCATCCGCAGCGGGTTATGGGTCTCGTCCGGCTGCCACGCCGACAGGCCGTGCGCCCCCCGGGGGTATTTGGCGTCCTGGTAGGACAGCTGCTCCTCCAGGAAGTCCACGTCCAGAACCGGAACCCTCTGGGCCCGCTCCAGCCCCTTCTCGGGGGAAGGGTTGGCTGCTGGACTCCCAGGCTTCAGGGACGTCGGGACAGGGCCTAGCGGAGACACGGAAGAGACCGGCGGAGAATAGCGGCGGGCTACCTGACCCGCCGTGACTCGCCGACGCGTCACCGACCTCGGTCGACGCCCAACAACCACTCCTGCGCCGTCATTGCCGCCTGGTTTCCTGCCGTCCGCGGAGGCGGGTCCTCCTGAAGAGCAGCTGCCTGGGCGAACGGAAGCAAACATTCCTGCGTCTCGCACGGTCTCCGTCCGGCGTTGCGTGTCTCGCGGCGCAGGTGACGTCCTTCACACCTTGCGCGGTACGATCATCGACAGCGGTTCTATCAGGCCCTCGACGGCAATCAGGCGGTAAAATCGGAAGATCTCACAGGAGTCGACGTCCAGGCCGCGCTTTGGCATCACCCCTGGAGGGAGGTCAGGTGCGTTAGTGGCGTCGGCGGGCAGGTGACCTTTGTCATGCCTAAAATGTGTGTTTTAAAGTTAGCTGAAAACCTTGAGCCACTTGAGGAATTGTCTGAAGTTGAGTTTCTCAGCTAGCTAGACGTAGCGTTTCTGCAGCTAGCTAGATGGTACATTACTTTTGCGCTAAGCGAGCTTAGCGGTTCCGTTTGAAAACTAACTTGGTAAAAGTAAAAGTTTTGCTGATGGTCAAGTATAATTATATTCTAATAAGGTTTGGCTGCAACCATTATTGATCGGCTTGGTTCTGGAGTCGGTGATTAGCATTAGCGGGTCCGGTCTCACCGAGTCCTTTCTGCGGCAGCGGGGATCGGTGCTCCATCAGGACGCTGACGTACGGCTCCTCGCCGCTCAGCTCGCAGTAGCGAATGTTGCCGTCGCCCTGAAGAACACGGAGACGAAGCGTCGGTGGCGACGCTCAGCAAACATACGACTCAGCAAAGTGCAAAGGATCATGGGAAGACCTTTCCTGCCAAGTAGAGCATGCGAGTGTCCGGGTCATAGAAGGGAAACAGGACCCCTGCGGACCCGTCCAAGTCCTCTTCGTGCAGGGGCTGGGACAGGTTGTCCTGCACACAAGAAGACAGACAGGGTGGACTTCCGTCCCTCAGAAGTCTCTGCGTCAGTTTGTGTCTTACCGGGTCCCAGAGGACGAGCTGCCGGCGGTTCCAGGGCGAGCTGCCGGTGGACAGAACCATCTTTAACCCCTCGAGGTATAAGACCTTGCTGGCCCTGTGGGACTTACTTCTGGACACCTGCGGGAACAGTACTCATGTTGGACGTAGTCATGTTGTCTCTTGCTGAAGGCCATGAAGACAAAACAAGCACTTCTAGGACACACCTGGAGGATCTTGCCGGCCCGTGGGTCCAGGATTCTGACCCGTCTGTCTTTGGATGTGACGGCCAGCCTGCTGCCGTCGCTGTTGAAGCTGACGGACAGGAGCAGCGTCTCGGACGGGTACCGCTGGAGGACGGGCATCAGAACCACTCGGACCGGGTACCTGAGAACCGCCCCGACCTGGGACACGTCCCAGAGGAGGACCTGGACAGCAGATAGTCAGAGGAGGTCTTTCCACGCAGTGAATCAGTCCGGGTCCACGCAGTGAATCAGTCCGGGTCCACGCAGTGAATCAGTCCGGGTCCACGCAGTGACACAGTCCGGGTCCACGCAGTGAATCAGTCCGGATCCACGCAGTGAATCAGTCCGGGTCCACGCAGTGAATCAGTCCGGGTCCACGCAGTGAATCAGTCCGGATCCACGCAGTGAATCAGTCCGGGTCCACGCAGTGAATCAGTCCGGGTCCACGCAGTGACACAGTCCGGGTCCACGCAGTGAATCAGTCCGGGTCCGCGCAGTGACATAGTCCGGGTCCACGCAGTGAATCAGTCCGGGTCCACGCAGTGAATCAGTCCGGGTCCACGCAGTGACACAGTCCGGGTCCACGCAGTGAATCAGTCCGGGTCCGCGCAGTGACATAGTCCGGGTCCACGCAGTGAATCAGTCCGGGTCCACGCAGTGACACAGTCCGGGTCCACGCAGTGAATCAGTCCGGGTCCGCGCAGTGACATAGTCCGGGTCCACGCAGTGAATCAGTCAGAGACCTCTTTGACACTCTGGTCCGTATTATTTCTATGCTAACGTCAGATCGAGTCATTTCTGCCTGACCTTGTGGTCGTAGGCGGAGCTTAGTAGCAGGTTCTCAGCTGTCGGATGCCACTCAATGAGCCCCACCCTCCTTGAGTGACCAATCAGAGTCTTCCTGGCCTTGGTGAGGTTCTGTTGGACTCCACAGACCGGGATGTCCCAGATCTTCACCTGCACACAAGCTGAGCTGTGAGGACGCTTCCCGAGACGCTACATTCGCCTCTACACACAAACGAAGACGTTCATACGGTGGCGTCGTCGGAACACGAGGCGACACAATGGTCATCAAACGGGTTCCACTTCACGTCCAGGACTCGGCCGCCGTGACCGCAAACCCTCGGGTGCCGAGGATCCACCCTGCCGGTCTGAGGCAGAAACACACAAACCATTCACTGGTGACATCACCGTCGGAGTGATGACATCATCATGAGAGAGACTACACACGTGTTGGATGGGCAGCACTAGAAAGGCCCCGCCTCCGGCACCCTCGGTCACCACGGCGATGAAGCAGGGATTGGCTGAGCAGTAGTGGTTGTCATGGACGCTGCGCGTTATCGGCACGCCGTCATAGCAACGCTCTTTGGTGGACGGCTTCCCAAAAACGTGCCGGAACTTTGAGCAGTGAAAAGATGAACGCCACGGCATCTGAGGAAGAACCCGGACAGGAAGTTCACAGGTGAGCGACAGACAGTGGGCGTGTCCGTCCTGCACGAAGGCATAACGCTGTTGCGTCCAATCAATAATGCAGTCAGCTGACGTGATTGGCTTTCATAATCTTATCAATAATAGATCAATTTCTTCACACACACTACAGTTCATCTCATTAAAGATGCATTTGGGCTTCCAGCTGCTGGATTCCGCCTGACCTTTGACCTTCACTGTGGAGAGACAAACGGAGGACGACTGAAGACATGATCTGTGTGCGATAGCTTCAACTAGCTCCAGAGCTAACATTGATGATTGATTACGTTCTGATGAAACGACCCAAACGAAACAGCCAGGTCTTTATGCTAAGCTAGGCTAAGCTAACCAGCGACGCTGATGCTCATCACAAGGAACCGTGTAAAGGATGAACAGGTATTTTCTTACCTTGACAGAGTGGTGCACACAGGTACCGTCAATGATTGGGCTCTGGCTCCGCCTTCACCTGTTCCTCAGGTACCGTCAATGATTGGGCTCTGGCTCCGCCTTCACCTGTTCCTCAGGTACCGTCAATGATTGGGCTCCGGCTCCGCCTTCACCTGTTCCTCAGGTACCGTCAATGATTGGGCTCCGGCTCCGCCTTCACCTGTTCCTCAGGTACCGTCAATGATTGGGCTCTGGCTCCGCCTTCACCTGTTCCTCAGGTACCGTCAATGATTGGGCTCCGGCTCCGCCTTCACCTGTTCCTCAGGTACCGTTTAGTTCGAGAACCGTTGGTAAAAGCAGCATCGTGATCTCCTCATCCAACATGACTCGCCACAGCAGGTGAGTCGTTCATGCACGAGTGCAGGTACACAAACGGTTTGCACCTGATACGCCTCGCTCTCACACACACACACACACACGCACACACACGCACACGCACACACACAACCTAACAAATGTAACAAAACAAACATCGATGATTAAACCACGCCCGTCCGGTCTGACGCTCCGTCCTGAAACGCATCAGACATTAGAGGGGCGTTAACGGCCAGGTAACCTTTGTCACGCCTAAAATGTGTGTTTTAAAGTTGGCTGAAAAGCTTTAGCCACTTGAGGAATTGTCTGAAGTCGAGTTTGCCTTTCTTCTACAAACTCTACAGCTAGCTAAACGTAGCGTTTCTCAGCTAGCTTGATGGTACATTACTTTTGAGCTAAGTGATCAATATTACTGTCTTATGATGACGTCACACTTGAAGACTCAGGGAAATGACAGAATATTTAAATCAAAAATGATTTTATTTTTTTTTCCACTTGGATTTTATTTCAATTTTTTAACAGCAACAGAGCATTTAATATCAGTATTCTTGTCCACATGATACATAATATAACATAGTAGTAAGACAGCATATCCACATTAAGATTTTTAGGTTAAATTTTCCTATATAATGAAAAAATAAATCTTAATCACAGTGGCGGCACACCCAGGTGTACATGACCCCTTATCCTTTCGGTTAGTTTTTACATCAAGAAGCCTTCTGCCGGTCGCCATCGTTTTACGAAGATGTGTAATTGCAGTCGTAGTGAGTCATTTTCTCCATTTCGTAAAGTTCTTTCAGTTTTACTTTCCAAACGTTAAGCGACGGTGGCTCTGTCTTCATCCATGAAATCTGGGGTCCGTCCGACCACGTGTCCGTCCGACGGCCGTCCCAACAGCGTCCCTCCGACCACAGTCCATCTGACCAGATTTTAGTATGTGAAATGAAAATGAGGTAATTCTGGTGCCTGTCATACTCGTTTATCTCTAGTCTACTATATTGGGGGGTGGGTGGGTGTTCATTTGGTTGTTTGTTTAAAAAATAAAAAATGTAACTGTACGTTTGCACTTTATGTCCGACTTGCATTTGATAAATAAAAGTATATATATATAAAAAAAAAAAAAAAGAATTCTGGTGCCTGTCGTGGCGGCAATTCCCGAACCTCTGGGTGGACACCGGTGGTGAGGGACGCCGTCTGGCTCTATTTTTGAAAACGCGCACTAGTACGCTCGTTTGATTGATGACGATTAAAGATGCGAGTACCAAACTCATTTTTTCTCCTGCTTTATTTTGCGCACCCATCATGCCAGCACCCTTTGATCCGCGCGCCCTTTGTACGTTTGAAATACCGAAAAATCAGCTGTTTATGAGACTGCGCCGAATCAGCAGGTGCGTCATAAGGTCGTGAAAATACGGTAAACGTGTTCCATTTAATCTAAAACAATAGAATCAGTGCAAACCGTTTTCTGACAGTGAGGCAAGCTAACTATTCTGAGTTCATGTAAATATTCCTTTCCTCTGAGCCTGAAATGATTCGTTTGGGTCAGAGAGCCCACTCAGACGCCTTTCAGCCGATGACTGTTCCTTTCTGGTGCGGGTTGTCACATGTCCCATGTTGTTGAACGCACCGTAGTTCTCCGCGAGGCGTCCAAGCTGGAAGCTGTCGCTTCCCTCTCCATACGCCGGTGGAATGTCGTCATTCCGCTGTTCCCTGTTCTTCAGTTCGGCGCTGTGCGTGTAGGCCAGGAGGGTCGTCTAGTTGCCCTCTAATCCATTAGGAGTCCAGCGCTAGCTTGGCTGCGCATGCTAGCTAACAGTGTTGCCGAGTCGCGTTGCGGGTGGGGAGGATCCTCCTTGCCGTGGCTGTCTGCTGCAGTTCTTTGCTCTCATTTCCTGGAACATCCTGTAAATAATATATATAAAGATTATAATGTATCCATGGCTAAGACATTTAAAGGACTATAAATGTGTGAATTTTTTTTCATGGATATCCTGCCTTTCATAAAGGCAATTTAATTATACGATTAATTCAAACAACAATAGTATCATCTCTACAGTCGAGTAATTTAATTTTAGTTTTATTTGTATTGTTAAATGTCGATTTATGTACGAAGGATTTTCAACTGAAACAAGACTGCAAGGGCTTTTTAGAAATGCTCCTCTTGGACAGGATGTTTGACTGTACTTGTACTGTAATACATGCTACTGTTCGACTGTACTTGTACTGTAATACATGCTACTGTGTGACTGTACTTTTACTGTAATACATGCTACTGTTTGACTGTACTTGTACTGTAATACATGCTACTGTTTGACTGTACTTGTACTGTAATACATGCTACTGTGTGACTGCACTTGAACTGTAACATTCTATCTAATGTATTCATCATCATCATCATCATCACCACGCCCATAATGCAGGTGATGACGTTTATAGTGTGTCACATGTTCAGATCTTCTCACCACAATCTTTACATTTCCGTACATGAATAACTGATGAACCAGAACTGTTCTAACAGCACCGCAAACAAACTCACCAGAGAACAAGTCTGGAATCTTCTAGATGTTACCGCAAGGAGAAACGCAAAGTTGGGTTAACTTTAGCGGGATTTATTTAGGACACGTCTCGTCCTTATTTCAGCAGCTGACGGACGCTACAGTAGATTAGCTTGTTGTTCGAGGCGCACTTTAAGCTAGCAGACGAAGTTAGTCAGAAACTCTTGCGCTAGAAAACGCAGACGCGCTCGGGTCGGGCTAATAAATTAAATTACACCCAGAGATGCTAAAATACGCTGAACGTCGCCGTCTAAAACCTTAATTCTCTATTTCCTTACCTGTATTAGAGGTTCCCTCCGTCCGTCCAAGAGCCGTAGAAAGTGGATTCAACCGGTTCCCGCCGGATCCTTAGGTTTCTTTTTTCGCGAATGCGCATGCGCAAAACGAGTCGAAGCTAATATTGTAGCGTCCGTCAGCTGCTGAAATGAGGACGAGATGCGTCCACAACAAGCTTTTATTAATCGGTCACTGCTGGCCGTTAGCACGCCGCTAACGGAACAGGTAGCTCTAACTGCTCCCTCACCTCCGTCTCTCTCACCCCGCCCCTCAGCCGCGCGCGCGCGCACACACACACCGATCGATCCCGCCTTCAGCGTTAGCCCGAAGCCCGCTAGCCGCTAGCTAATGTTACGGGTCCCGGATTGGTGGCTGCATTAACAAAAAGAAAGTCTGTAAATCCGAAACGAATCGTTAGAGCATTCGGAACTCATTTATTTATTTTTACTATATATATGTACAATATATATATATATAAAACCAACGCATTAACTGCTCACGTGAACTGACGTCACTTGGAAGACGGCCGCGAGCCGGCGACCGTTACAAATCGCGCGCGACCCGCCAACCCGTTCAAACTCGCACTCAAACGTTCCCTAAATTTATCCAACCAATTACGAAATCATAAAATCACAGCTATAGCCTACGTAAACGACACACAACACCGGATTCATTATCTAAGTGTATTCCACACAATGCTCACCCGCAAATCCGAAACGAATCGTTAGCTTAGAGCAAGAACCAGACAGACAGACACGCCCCTTCTCCTTCTCTCTTCATCCGGAACTGGAGCGCAACCCGGAAACCCGCCCACTCCGGAAACGGGGTGACGCGTCACCGCGCCACGGGCTCCGCCCCGCTTCCACTATTTACAGGGTAACATTTACAAGATGCAAAATAATAATTATTAAAATTACGTAAATCTTTATGTAGTTTACAGGCTACTTAATTTTGGCAATTTATAATTATGTTTCAATAATAATACAAATATGGTCGCACATATCCGGGTGCGCCACACTAACACTCCTCTGTTTACACCCGCGTCAAACGCACATTTGATGCGTGACAGAATCAACCCCGCTCACCGCAAATTCACAAGAAAAGCTATTCAAGCCCAATCAGCTAATGATTAAATCGACTATTTATCAGCTGCTAATGACCATATAAGGAAGAAACATTCTGGATAGATCAATAAACTGATATTTATTAACTAATCTTTCCACTTATCATTGTGTTTTTCCAGCGTTTAATGAGTCTTTTCAACTCAAGTGTTTTCTGGTGGATGCTGTGCGTGTGCGTGTGCGTGTGCGTGTGCGTGCGCGTGTGCATGTGCGTGTGCGTGTGGAGGGTTGTGGTTTCATTTGCATCTCTGTAAATGCTGCATGCAGAAGACATCTAAATCCTCCCCTTCCTCACCTCCTCTACTTCCTCCACCCTCTCTCTCTCTCTCTCTCTCGATCAGAGTTTTCTACCACCGAGTTCCAGATGTGTCGGAGCGCTGGGCCGTCTCTGCTGACCTTCAACTGAAGAAGAGGAGGAGGAGGAAGAGAAGACCGACACCCATCATGATTCACTCCAGTAAGTACCTGGACCTCCTGCAGGTTCACCCGGACCCGATCCAGAGAGGTCATGTGGCTTCTTCCACGTTAACGTAGATGAGGAGCGATGACGAGCTCGATGGAACGGATGGAGGTGACAGAACTGAGCCCGGTTCTGGAGGACAGGATGTTCTAAAAAAATGAAATGCTTTATTAATCATTATCTGCCCGACAACGGGCCCCTCGAAACAACCACACACTAATACGTGCACCAAAGGGCCCGAGCACGCGGAGAGGGAGCAGGGTGAAGGAGCCGCTAGCGGGGACGGTGCCTTGCTCAAGGGCACCTCGGCAGTGCTCTGGAGGCAGACTGGCCCCTCTCCACACTCCACATTCTGCCAGAGCTGGGACTCGAACCGGAGAGGCGGTGGACTTCCCCGCTTCCCAGCCCGGGGCCCAACCCACTGAGCCACCGCCGCCCACATCCGTTCGCTCGCTCGCTCACGACGGAGAGAACGAGCGCTTTCGTTCTGACTTCCTGTCAGAGGTTCTGCGTAACGATCCGACCCTTCCTCTCCTCCTCCTCCTCCTCCTCCTCCTCCTCCAGATCACTCCATCTGCTCAGTGTTCTGCTGCTGCTGTGCCGTCCAGACCAGGTACAGCCCCCGGAACCGGTTCCAGCCCCCCCGGACCAGGGCGGCCAGACCCAAATCATGACCCTGAAGTGTTTTCACTCATTGTAGGGAGTTCAGCACCAGAGTGGAGCTGGAAGGAAGCTCCTCCCTCTGCTTCTGGAGGCGTGGCTACCCAGGCCACGCCTCACCGGTAAGACTCTGTGTGTGTGTGCGTGTGTGTGTGCGTGCGTGCGCGTTAATGTTTCTCTCTCGCCCAGGTCAACAGGTCAAGGAGGAAGCTGCCCCTCCCCCCTCCTGAGGGTGAGGATGGTGAAGCTGAGGGGTCGCCCAGCGTCGTCGCCATGTACGACTTCAGTGCCAAAGAGGAGACCGACCTCACACTGAAGCAGGTGCGCACACGCGCACACGCGCACGCACACACACACACACACACACACACACACACACGCACACGCACACGTCGAGCCGTTGATGTGTGTTGTGTTCAGGGAGAAGAGTACACCATCCTCCACAAACAGGACCAGCTGTGGTGGAGGGCCCAGGACAGACACGGGTAGGTCCAGCAGCCAATCACGATTAAACGGACCCGCTAGCACTGTCACTTTAAAGCCCACTCGCAAGCCATAGCACAGCTAACGTTAGCTAACGTTAGCATTCATCCCAAAGATTGGCAGTTCGGGAAAGTCGTGAGAAACAGACGCCATGCACGTTCCCTGTTGTTGGTCCTGCTAGCATGCTAACACATTAGCACGAACGCGCTGGCGAGCTGACCCGTTTGTGTTTGTACTGGTTCCCATCAGGAACAAAGGCTTCATCCCCAGTAACTACGTAACGGAGAAAAACCGGATCGAGGCCAACCCGTGAGTCCGGTTCGACGGCTAGCTAACAGAAGCAAAGCTCTGCTAATGCTAGCTAAAGATATCAATAATACAAACGTATTGTTTCGATGGAACCTTTAAATGATCAAAAGTCATCAATGAACACTTTCACCACGACTGTTGCTCTCTGAAGGTGGTTCTGCAAGAACGTCACCAGATCAGAGGCGGAACAGCTGCTGAGACAGGAGGTACTACCCCATGTGGATGGGTGGGCGTGGCTAGCGGGAAGGGGCGTGGCACCTTGACCGGTTTGTGCTTGTGGTCCAGGACAGAGAGGGCGGGTTCCTGGTGCGAGAGTCCAGCCAGAAGGGCGTCTACATAGTGTCGGTCTACAACAAGACTTTAAGGTGACTCCCGCTCAGAGACTCCTCCCCCACCTTTACGCTACGCCGCCGACCTGCCTGTTTGTTGGCAGCGCCGCCGGGGACATCCGCCACTACCAGATCAAGATCAACGACAACGGGCAGTTCTTCCTCGCTGAAAAGCACACCTTCAACGCCATACCTGACGTCATACGCTACCACGAGCACAACGCCGCAGGTGAGTCGGCCACGCCCGCCGTGCGCGCTGCGATGGCGCCCGCTGGCACGTTCACGGCCTTCGCTGCCTGCAGGGCTGGTGACCAGGCTGCGCTACGCGCTGGGGCCGATGGGCAGGTGTGTCCCCGCCACGTCCGGATTCAGCTCAGGTGAGTCCAGGAACGCGTTCTTCCTCTTCCTCCTCTTCCTCCTCTTCCTCCTCTTCCTCCTCCTCCTCCTCCTCCTCCTCCTCCTCCTCCTCCTCCAGAGAAGTGGGAGATCAACCCCAGTGAGCTCACCTTCATGAAGGAACTGGGCAGCGGCCAGTTCGGACTGGTGAGGCTGGGCAAGTGGAGGGCTCAGCAGAAGGTGGCCATCAAGGCCATCAGAGAGGGCGCCATGTACGAGGAGGACTTCATCGAGGAGGCAAAGGTCATGATGTGAGGAGGGCGGAGCTTCGGGACAGGCTGAGGACGGGGGAGGAGCCGGGGAGCTAACGCTGCGCTCGTGTCGCTGCCAGGAAGCTGTGCCACCCCAAACTGGTGCAGCTGTACGGGGTCTGCCTGCAACAGCGCCCCCTGCTGATCGTGGCCGAGTTCATGGAGAACGGCTGCCTGCTCAACTTCCTGCGGCAGAGGGGCGGGACCTTGAAGGGGGCGTGGCTCCTGTCCATGTGCCAGGACGTCTGTGAGGGGATGGAGTACCTGGAGGAGCACAGCTTCATCCACAGAGATCTGGTGAGTAGTCGGAGCCGGGTCCGGAACCTGCAGGTGGTCCAGGTGGTCCAGGCTCAGGTTCTGCTTCTCCCGGGCCGTCTCTCCTCCAGGCCGCCAGGAACTGTCTGATTAACGAGCACAGCGTGGTCAAGGTCAGCGACTTCGGGATGACCAGGTATACGTGGCCCGACCGGTTCATGGTCCTGGTTCTGGTTCAGGTTCTGCTTGATTTGCTGCAGCCCGTGTGTCGATGCTCTCAGGTACGTTCTAGACAACCAGTACACCAGCTCCAGCGGCGCCAAGTTCCCCGTGAAGTGGTCCCCGCCCGAAGTCCTGCACTACAGCAAGTACAGCAGCAAGTCGGACGTGTGGTCCTTCGGTGAGGCGCCGCCGGCGTGCACCAGAACCTCCAGAACCTTCCTCAGGACGGTGTCTGTGTGCAGGCGTGGTGATGTGGGAGGTCTACGCCGAGGGCCGGACTCCGTTTGAGAACTGCCCCAACCTGGACGTGGTCAACGACATCACCAGGGGGGTCCGGCTGTACCGGCCACGCCGCGCCTCGCAGCCGCTCTACGCCATCATGTACCGCTGCTGGCACGAGGTACAGCTAGCAGCTAGCATGCAGCTAACGCGCAGCCGCCTGCTGCCGTCCTTCACCTCTGCTCTTCCTCCTCCTCCTCTTCCTCTTCGGCGGTGCTGCAGAGGCCTCAGGGTCGGCCGTCGTTCTCCGAGGTCCTGGAGGAAATCAGGCAGCTGGCCGAGACGCCGGATTAACGTCCGGATCGACCATCCATCCATCTATCGATCATCCAGCCATGAATATTTAATTAAACAGAAATTCTTTGATCTTTAATTAATTTAATCGGCGTGACTTTAACGGTAACATTTATAAAGACATTCCGGCGTTTGTACTTTCAGTATTACCAGCGATACTTGTAGTAGTACTATAAACTAACGTGTGCTACACGCTAACACGTGAACGTGTCTTCATTTAAAGCTCTCGTCTCTGTCTCGCTGCTTCCTGGCGCCGCCCAGCGATCACATGATTAAAGTCACCAATCAGAAAAAGGTGGTCACGATGAAGACTAAAACCCTCCAGAGTGACCGGCGTCTCCTTCAGGGCAGGTGAAACGTGTCCCCGCCCACGGGAGCTTTGTGTGCAGGAGTGTGGGAGGAGTTTAAATGACAACCAATCGGCTGTAGGATGCGTAGTGGAGGTACACGAAACCGTCTGCACACCTGGCTGGTGCGTTTCAGGTGCAGCGGTGAACATGGCTGCCCTGCAGGGTGGTGATGATGATGATGCTGGCGGTCTAGGTGAACTTCTTGAGGAGGCGGAGCTTCATGTAAGTGATGCTGAGGAAGACGACCATCATGATGCTCAGAGCCACGTGGTTCTGCCAGAAGCCCCAGTACGAGCCGTCCACGCCCAGTTGGACCAGGACGTCCTCGCCGTCACACCTGGAAGAGAACGCATCCACGATAACCAACCAAGCAGCCTGGCCACCAGGTGGCGCCACCCGTCCTGAGAACCAGTTGAACCGCGGAGTCTTACGTTCGACCTGGATCGGCGTCGCTCCGGTTTGACGCCGTGCAGAAGTTCAGTCCAGACAGCTCGTTGACAAGCAGAGCCTGCGGAGACAAAGGCCATCGCCGCTGGGTGTGCAAAGCATTCTGGGTAGAGCCGAGGTCACACTCCGGGGCATTAGCATACGTACGCTGTAGCCGTAGCGGGGTATGCTGGCGTATCGTAACCAGGACAGCCAGCCTGCGAGGGAGCGGAGGTTGACGAGCAAACCGCCAAAGAGCTGCAGGAAGCGGGACAGGAAGCAGGTTCACGTTGACTTCCTGTTGCGCCGCAGCGATCAGCATGCTAACGTAACGTGTGGATTTAATGTGTAGATTGAGCCAGGACAGCAACCATCACCGTGTCAGCAATGCGGTGGACTTAGCCCCGCCCTGTTAGGACAGCTCCTCATGTCTGACATGACCTTTGGCCTTTTTATTCGGCCATCTTTTGACTAAAAACAATCATTTGTGAGTTAAATAATCACAAGATGATTGTGTTGAGTTAGCTTAGCATCTGCAGCGGCACGCCAGAGGAAGGAGCTATCATCAGCTAGCTAAGCTACACAAGCTAGCTACAAGCTAATGCTGAATCTTTCGCTGCATTTCGGCTGTTTGTTTATACGACCTGAAGATGGCAGCGTTCCATCACCTGTACGGGGCGGGTGGTAACTAAAGGGGCGGGACTTAGCGGACATGTCTGATCTGCTGTGCGTCACCATCATGAAGATGAAGGTGACGGTCGTGAAGACGTTGGCGACGGCCACCACCGACTGGTCGGCTGAGATGGCCAACGTCATGGAGGCGGCGGTGTAGGCGACCAGCGTCAGGGTGAAGGCGAAGGTGAAGTAGGCCCTCGGGTCCCGCCTCAGACCTGCACGCAGACGTAGCATGTTTCTGTGCTGACACACAACGCCATCGGCGGTTTCAGCTAGCAGAGAGAACGTACCGGTCATGAAGTACAGCACGCCGCTTAGGATGACGACGGGCAGCGCCCGCATCAGCACCACCTCGGTCAGGACCTTGGGCAGGAAGTAGACCGACAGCCGGTAGTAGCCGCTGATGTACTCGTGACTGACGAGACACACACGGAGACACACGCCTCACCGTCCAATCACAGGCCAGCATGCCATGACACCGCGTGCACAGACCTCCGTCTGGCTAAAGCTAATGCTAATGCAGCGCAGGAAGCCGTCCAGACGCGAGGAGTGTGCGTGTGCGTGCGTGTGCGTGTGCGCGTGTGTGTGTGAGTGTGTGTGCGTCTCACAAAAAGAGCTTCCTCTCAGTGATGAAGAGCTCGGCAGAGGAGATGCTGCTGAAACACTGGTTCACGACGATGAAGAAGAGAAGGCCGCTCCTGACAACACGACGGCAGACGGTCAACACAAGCCACACGCTACATGCTACATGCTACATGCTACACGCTACACGCTACACGTCACCTGTTCTGCACGCCGCTCTGATCCAGCTGCATGTCGTAGAAAATGGCGCCGATGATCAGCGAGAGGATGAGCGTGATCGCCGACTGCAGGCGAGGAAGAACGCATGATGACATCATCACGACAAAGAATCCAATGTCAGAGGTTAAAGGGGGCACTGGTCCCGCCCCCAGGCGTTCCTACCTGGGCGAAGTACACCTGAGGGTTGATGACCAGGTTGCGCAGCGCCCTCCTGAAGACCCACCTGAACTGGGTGGGGAAGCCCGTGTTGTAGGTGATGGTTCTGGAGGGGGGCGGGGCCACCGTCTGCTTACCCCGTATGATCCTTTCTGACGGAGACATGGCCCCCGGTCCGTATTAGTGAGTGAACACCTCCTGAGTGAGGCCACGCCCCCCGCCGCCACCTACCCAGCTCGGTTTGGGCCCGTTGGAAGAGCTCAGAGTTTCTGTATTCCTCCAGGAACGCCTCGTCCAGTCCTCGCCGGGCGCCGGACGCCGGATCTGGAGGAGACGTTCACACGTCACGGGTTCCACCGTTCCCATCTTAAAGCCACTTCCTGATTTTAGACACCTTCAAGGTCCTTGTGGGCGGAGCTGCCGGCGTCTCCGTTAATGATGTCCAGGAAGAAGTCGGGGGGGTTGTTGTGCGGCTCACAGGTGTACCCTGGGAAATGAAACCGCGTGCTCAAAGGATCACGTCAGCGTTGAGCCGCGGCAGCGAGGACGCCCTTACCCAAGCCTGAGAAGTAGTCCAGGGCCGCCTCCATCGGGCCGTGGAACACCTGGGCGGGGTTCAAGAGGGTTAATACGAAGCGTGCCCGTCTCTATGACAACGAGTGCAGCAGAGGGCGGGACCTGTTGGCCGCGGAGCAGCAGCGTGAGGCTGTCGAACAGCCTGTAGATGGCGTAGCGGGGTTGGTGGATGGACAGGATGACGGTGCGGCCCTGGGAGGCCATCCTGCAGAGAACCGCCTTGACGTTACCACGGCAACCGAAGACAACCACTCAGCGCGTACCTCTTGAGGAGCAGCAGCACGTAGCTAGCCGTGCTAGCATCCAGGCCTGTGGTCGGCTCGTCCAGGAAGAGGACGGACGGGTCGATGATCATCTCCATGCCGATGCTCGTCCTCTTCCTCTCGCCGCCGGAGAGCCCACGAAACAGCTGAGTGCCCACCTGGAGCACACACACACACACACACACACACACACACACACACACACACACACACACACACACACACACACAGACACAGACACACACACACACACACACAGAGACAGACACACACACACACACACAGAGACACAAACACACACACACACAGACACAGACACACACACACACACAGACACACACACACACACACACACACACACACACACACACACACACACACAGACACACACACACACACACACAGAGACAGACACACACACAGATAGAGACACACACACACACACACACAGAGACACACACACACACGCACACAGAGACACACACACACACACACACACACACAGACACACACACACACACAGAGACACACACACACACACACACAGACACAGACACACACACACACACACACACACACACACAGAGACACACAGAGACACACACACACAGACACACACACACAGAGACACACACACACACACACACACACACAGACACAGACACACACACACACACACACAGACACAGACACACACACACACACACACACACACACAGAGACACACACACAGAGACACACACACACACACACACACACACAGAGACACACACACAGAGACACACACACAGAGACACACACACACACACACACAGAGACACACAGACACACACACACACACACAGAGACACACACAGACAGAGACACACAGACACACACACACAAACACACACACACACACAGAGACACAGACACACACAGAGACACACACACACACAGACACACACACACACACACACACACACACACAGACACACACACACACACATGGTTGGCCCTCCTCATCTCTTTGATCTTTTGCTCTTCTTCACCCCTCTCTACCTCCGTACTTCCTGCCCTTCCTCACCCCCCCTCTCCTCTTCCTCACCCCCCTCTCCGCTTCCTCACCCCCCCTCTCCTCTTCCCCCCCCCCCTCCTCTTCCTCACCCTGCAGTCGGCCACGTGGCTCAGCCCCAGCTCCCGGATCAGCTGGTTGACTTTGTTCTCCTTCTCCCGGTGAGGGATGGACTGTGGGAGACGCAGCGCCGCGGAGAAGGTCAGGTTCTCCCTGACGGTCAGAGACCCCATCACCACGTCGTCCTGGAGACCAGACCGCCGCCATCGGTTCAGGAAGCCGGGGACGAGACTCCCCGCCCCCTCACGCACCTGAACCACGTATCCAGAGAGACACTTGAAGTCCGGAGGCTGAGGAGCGCCGTCGATCAGAACTCGGCCCGACAGGCCAGCCGGATCCTTCCTGGCTGCCAAGACGTCCAGAAAGCTGAAGGGAAGAGGGAGCGGTCACAACGGAGCGCCGGGACCCGCCCCATGCCCCGCCCGACCGCCACTCACGAGGACTTCCCACTTCCTGTCGGCCCCATGATGGCGTTCAGACCGGGTCTCATGATCCCACTGAGGGGGGGGGGGGGGGATAGAGAGAGGGGGGGGGGGTGAGAATTCTTCACCTGGATTTAAACTCATTTGTTCATTTCCTGTTTTTTCTATCCTGTCTTCTGATTGGTCATCGATTGGACTCAAAGAGGATCAGATCTCCCATGATGCACCAGGGCGGAGCCCTGTGGAGAACACGTCTCGGATCAAGCAAGCAGGACGCCGTTAGCAACGTTAGCTTCCAGCCTTGCTACGTGGCCCCGCCTTTGAAATCCACCCAAAACAAGCAAAGCAGCGATTCACAAAGAGCGTCCAATAGAAAGGCAGGAAGGATCCGAGACGACCACGAGGACGAGGGCGGGGCCCGGTCCGGTCCGGCCCGGCATCCTGCCGCTGAGTCCGCTTGTTGTTTCAGGTTTCAGCTCATTGTTTCCACGGGCCGGGCCGGGCCGGGCCGAGGGAGCGCTTGATCTACGGACCTTCGTCGTGTGGACAAACACAAACAGAACATGGACTTCCGGTTCAGGACGCGTCTCCGCCCTGGGCTGGACCGCCGTCCTGTTAGCCAACGACGAGGACGTCCAACAACCAGGGACACGCCGTCGCTCCAGCGCAGGAGACGTGTCAATAAAGTTGGGACGCGGCGGCGTTCCACTCACTTCAGGTCGATGAGGATGTCTTTATCGGCGGCCTTCGTCCAGCCGGGACACGTCCCGCCCTGTTTCACCCTGAAGCCGACGTTGTGGAAGCTCACGGTGGCGCCCTGCTGGTCTCCGCCCCAATCTGTGGACTGAAAGCCCCGAACCCGAGTCACGCCAGACAGGTAGCGACAGGTGTGAGCTCGGCGCCGCGGCAGCTACCTGCGGTTTTAGGGCTCCGTTCACGTCCAGGTCCATCGTCACCCGGGTCTCCGACATCCTGAACCGCCGTCCACCTGAAGACACAGCGCTAACAGACATCGCAACGTTAGCTCCTCCACTGCCCCCCTGTGGATTCTGGCGGTACCGCTCCCCACGTTAGCTCGCAGAAAACCGATTGAAATCAAAATCATTTAAAGTTACATCTTCGGGATTACTTTAAAAAAAACCAGGAGCCAAACTGAAGAACAGATTTAAAAAGGTTGAACCCTTCTGTTGCTTAGCAACAAAAACAAAAGCTAAAGGTCGTGAACCCTTCTGGAGTCGTCTGTGACTTTCATTTACCGACAAGCGTTCGTCTTCATTTCCTGTAACGTGCTGCTAACATTAGCAATAGCATACTATAATGTAAATACATCATATGTAATAATATCATACAACATACTTCTTTAGTTTTTTCGGTCGACAGGATTGCTCAAAAATAAGCTGCTAGCGCTAGCTGAAGCTAACGCGAGCAGCTCTGTCCTGCTTTTCACATATTTTACGTTCTCATGCACAAATTCATTTACATAAAAAAAAAAAGTTTGACAAACTTCAGAATTAAAATTCTTCTAATTAAATGACGTTTTAGTGAAAAGACAAACCATTAAACGACGTCCTCGTGTAAACGGTTAGCCGTCCACCGGTGACCTCTGATGACCTCCCTTCTTCCTGCTGTCCTCTGAACTCAGGGGACGGCTGAAGCAGAGTGAAGCAGAGTGAAGCAGAGTGAAGCAGTCGCTACGCTAACGTTAGCACCCCAACACACAGCAGCTCGGTGAAGCTGTAGTTCCAGACAGGATGAAAGGATGGGTGACCGTGTGTGTGTGTGTGTGTGTGTGTGAGAGAGAGAGAGACACACTGATCATCCTGTTCTACGGCTGAAGACATGATGAGACAAGCAGAGACTCCCCCCCCTCCCTCGGGCGGGGCGCTCAGAGGAACTCCACCACCCGGTTAACTCTTAACCCTCTGAACTCACAGGGTTTTACTGTCCTCTCTGTTTTAACAGGATAAGAGCGTTTAAAGGTAAACGTGGTCTTTCATCTTCATCGGCTTTTGGAATAAGTTTGTGAAAGTTTCTGCAGCCGTTCACAAAGCATAAAATAAAGTCGTTCACTAACATCGCGTCATCCAGATATTTACTAAGCGACTCCCACGGACCTTTGTGTCCGTGTTTGAACACTTTTAAATAAAGCTTTGTCTGCCCGTCCTCCTGAAACAGAACTAACAGAACAGTGAGCGCCGGCCTGCTCATGAATATTCATGACAGAAAAACAGACGAGATCCATCAGGGGGGGGTCATAATGGCGTGGTAGCGGTAACGGTGGCCCCGGAAGCTTCTTGTTTCCGTTTTTTCGTGCAGCCAATTCGAAGGTTGTTGGTTTTAGTAAAGGGACTGATTAACTTATACAAACAGGAAACGGATCAAAGACAAAGCTGCTGGAATCACACGCACACACACACACACACACACATCTACATGACAGGTCCAGGTGTGCGGCTGCAGGTCACACTGCAGGTGCGCCACCCTGTGGCCACGTGCAGCAGGAAGACCGACGTCACTCGATGTTTATTAACCCAAGAATTCTCTCAAAACCATCAACCTGAATTAAAACTTTATTTAAACTCTGTCCTGGTTTAAAACACGTGAAACACAGACAGCAGGGTGCCACGCCCTCTATTTACACACAGCTGCTTCACATCCCGTCGCTAACGGCAACAGAGGGGTTACCACGGCAACAACGGTCGGATCGCCCCGGAAGGATCCGATTCTCGGTAGGTTTTATTTTCTGTCAGAATCACAACACAAGTCACAACATACGGCAAAGAATCCGACAAAGAATCCGGCAAAGAATCCGGCAAAGAATCCGACCTGCCGTCGGGTCGATGGTTCAGTTTAGCAGGGACACGAAGACGAAGGACGAGGAGACGGGTCAGAACCTCCCGGAGAAACGGACAGACGCCCGTTAGCTTAGCATAAACACACACCGTCCACGGAGACAAACCTCCGACGGGCTCCCGGACGCCAACCGGCGAAGCACAACAGAACGTTCAGCTGGAGATCAAAGGGATCGGAGAAGGAATAAAAGAAAGCACGGAAAGAAGCATCATAACCCCCCCCCCCCCCCCCCCCCCCAGACAGGAAACGCATCACCGAGAAAAGTCTGATGTTTCGTCTTCATGAGGGTTTGGCAACATCTGGTCTCAAGTTTAGGCCCGGAAAACTGACCTAGTTCAACCCCGCCCCCCAGGGAATCCGTGACCCCGCCCCCCTGCTTAGCTAGCTGCTGAGCTAACGTCCTGCTAGCAGACGTGTGGGACCCGGTGCGCGACTGACCAAACGCTGCTTTGGTTTCACATCTTATTGATTATTGATTGGCGTAAAATGGTTTAAACGTTCGTGAGCAGCAGAGACAAACGGCGCCGCCTCCGAGCGGTTCGGACCAACTCTCACCGGTTCTGATCCGTGTTCAGCTCCACGACTTTCGTGTGTACAGTCACACAAATAATCAACACAAGCAGCCGGATCAATATTTGACCCAACGAGCATCCGCGGGTCGGGTCGGGGAGTCATTACAAAAATAAACGTCTCATCTGGTACAAAACAGACGACGACCTTTCTCTCTGGGTTCAGGAAGCTTCGGTCCGACATCCTGTTGAGACGTGATGAAGATGAGGATGAGGATGGAGCCATCTTCAAAGTCAGATCAAACAGGAAGCAGCAAAAGCCCGATGAGCGGCGCCGTGACGAAGAGCAGAACCCAAAGAACCCCATCCTCGGCCCTTTCAAAATAAGAGTCATCCTCCTGACAGGACCAGAACTCTACGAATCCAGAAACGGAAAGTGAGCGGCGCCGGTTCTGGTCCCGCCCCGGATAAACCGGCTCATCAAGACCAACCAGTGCTGATGAAGGAGAACATCCATGCTGGGCGGAGCTCTCTGGATGTAGCCCCACCCCTCCTGAGGCTAAGCCAATAGGGACACGGAGCTAGAAGCCCGGACTGGGCGGGGCTCCGGCGGCTCGGTTCCTCTCAACGCGATCATCCATTCGTTTATTCATAAATAAGTAGTTTGTTGTTGGCACAGCCCCGCCCCCCTCAGGAGTTGCCCCCCAGGGGGCACTGCTCCGTTGACCCCTCCTCGTACGAGAGTCCCGTCTCCACGGTGATGACCAGGGACGCCACCGAGGCGCTGCTCGCCATTGGCTGGAGCTCATCTGGAAAAAGGAGGCGGGGTTAAAGGCGAAGAAACTGTAAACTTACCTGCATGCGTGTTACCTGCATGTCATCTGTGCGTGTCACCTGCGCGTGTTACCTGCGCGCGTTACCTGCGCGCGTTACCTGCGCGCGTTACCTGCGCGCGTTACCTGCGCGCGTTACCTGCGCGCGTTACCTGTGCGTGTTACCTGTGCGTGTTACCTGTGCGCGTTACCTGCGCGTGTTACCTGTGCGTGTTACCTGCGCGTGTTACCTGCGCGTGTTACCTGCGCGTGTTACCTGCGCGCGTTACCTGCGCGCGTTACCTGCGCGTGTTACCTGTGCGTGTTACCTGTGCGCGTGTCGGTGGCAGCCGGCACAGGGCCGTCCCTCAGCGTGTCGGGGTCCTGGTAGTCCTGTGGGAGCCCCACCCTTCGCACGCCGGGGTCCAGCAGCGCCGAGGAGCCGTCCTCGCTCGGGGTCCCGTCACTGGATGCCCCGGACACGACGGCCTCCAGAGCCAGAACCCCGACTCCGCCCACTCCGGCCAGGGCGAGGTCGTAGTCCGGCGGCAGGTCGTCCAGGCAGTCGGCGTTCAGCTGGGGAGAGAAGCACCGACAGGGAGTCAGCGCGGATCCGGAGCCCCGCCTCCTCCTCCAGGTGCTTGGGGGCCGGACTCACAGCGATGCCCAGAGCCTTCAGGATGTTCATCTTGCACATGGGACAGGTCCGGTGGTCCAGCAGCCACGGGTCCACGCAGCCTTTATGGAACAGGTGCCTGCAGAGGAGAAACACCTTCAGGCCGCCGCTGAACGCTAGCAAGAGAAGCTAACACCTTCAGGCCGCCGCTAAACGCTAGCAGGAGAAGCTAACACCTTCAGGCCGCCGCTAAACGCTAGCAGGAGAAGCTAACACCTTCAGGCCGCCGCTAAACGCTAGCAGGAGAAGCTAACACCTTCAGGCCGCCGCTAAACGCTAGCAGGAGAAGCTAACACCTTCAGGCCGCCGCTAAACGCTAGCAGGAGAAGCTAACACCTTCAGGCCGCCGCTGAACGCTAGCAGGAGAAGCTAACACCTTCCGGCCGCCGCTGAACGCTAGCAGGAGAAGCTAACACCTTCAGGCCGCCGCTGAACGCTAGCAGGAGAAGCTAACACCTTCAGGCTGCCGCTAAACGCTAGCAGGAGAAGCTAACACCTTCAGGCCGCCGCTAAACGCTAGCAGGAGAAGCTAACACCTTCAGCCTGCTGCCCCGGAGCCCCCGCTAAACGCTAGCAGGAGAAGCTAACACCTTCAGCCTGCTGCTCCGGGGCTGCCGCTAAACGCTAGCAGGAGAAGCTAACACCTTCAGGCCGCCGCTAAACGCTAGCAGGAGAGGCTAACACGCCGGTTTACCTGCAGGGCAGGACGCGCACCACGTCGTTGGGCTTGTAGCCCTCGATGCAGACGGCGCAGTTGTCGAAGTCGGCCTCCGTCTCCTGGTCGCCCTTCCTGACGGTTCGCACCTGCAGCTTACCGATGGCCTTCTTGGCAGCGTCACCGAGCCGCCGCTGTGGGCGGGAGGGCGCGGTCAGTGTCAGGTGAGGCAGCGGCGCCCGCATGACGTCACCGCTCTGGGCGTACCTGGTTCCTGTCCCGGGCGTTGGCGTAGCGGAACCTCTGGATGTAGTAGAAGACGAGCCAGGCGAGGGAGATGATCATCAGGACGATGAAGGAGATGGACACGAACACCACCGACGTCCGGCTCACGTACTTCTGCAGGTTCCTCGTCCCGATGGTGATCGTCATGGTGACCGTCACGTTACGCTCCAGCAGCAACGTTAGCTCTTTGCCTTTTAGCTCTGGGATCATGATGGCGACCACCTCACCTGTACCTGAAGGGGGCGGAGACAGCGAGGAACATTTACGTCCAACAATCCTCGGCCGTAGCAGGTCCGTCCTTCAGGGGCGCCAGAAGGAACCCGCCTGGACTCACCTCCATCCCGTCAGGCTGCTGCAGCAGGTGGATCGATACAAATATCACACGCACACACACGCGCACGCACGCACACGCACACAGCGCGACTGCCTCCAGGTGCTAGTCTGAGCCCCGGCTAACGGGCCAGGTGAGAACCTGAGGATCAATCCAAACCCGGAAGGGATGAAGGTTCCGTTCGGTTCCTGCTGCTGGACTGAACGAGGTTCGATCGCACTTTCAACGCACATCGATGTGATCAGCCCCCGTGATCGATGGCCCCGCCCTACCTGGATGAGGCATCGTGATGGTGTCGTTAGCATTAGCCGAGCCCACGTTGAAGATCACCACGGCCGAGGCGTTCTGGGCCGCGGCGTGGCGGATCTTGTCCTTGTAGGTGCAGTTGCCCCGGGCGACCAGCGCGACCCAGGCCCCGGGCTGCGCGGGCACGGCGAAGCGGGTGTTGTGGTCGCAGGCCTGGCGGTCGTGCGCGGAGGCGGGCAGGACCAGCACCCCCTTGGCGTCCCGCTTGGGCGAGTGTTCCCCGTAACGGCCGCACTCCGTCCGGTCGGTGCGGACCTCCGGGGTGTCCGGGTCCAGGTAGGTGATGTTCACGAAGGCGGTGTACCACTCCTCCCGCTCGGCCACGGTGAAGTCCAGACAGAGGAGGTGCACGAAGCAGAAGGACAGCAGCCACGTCGAGAGGGCCAGGCTGCGGCAGGCCGCCACGAGAGAGCCCGGGGCCATGGCGGGGCCGACCGGGAGCTCCTCTCTGATCCCCCCCGCCTCCACCTGCTCGGGCTTTCAGCCGCTCCCCACCAGCAGGCACCGACCAGCCGCCTCCATTTCTACCAGAACGGCCGCGGGAGGAGCTCCACGCAGAACGCACCCACGGACGAAACGCCGCGCAACGGTCCCGCGAGCGACCGGTACCGGGACCGAACGCCGAGCTACCGATCGTTTGGGCTGCCCGTTAACGTTGAATGCTAGCCGGACGCGGCATTGTTTTGACGCGGCCTTAGCCGACCTGGTTTAAGTTAGCATGATGAGCACAACACTTCCGGTTATTGACTGTAAAATAAAAGCCTGTTTTTAACTGAATCGTTTATTTCATCGCCCTCCGCGTAGCGAAGGAAAACGCGTCTCGTGAACTCGGTGCTTTTAAGACGTCACTGCGCCGTAAATAAGACGTCGTTCTTTTACTTTGATGGTGAGAGAAATGTTGCGTTTCCGTTACGAGTCTTTAAGTTCAGCCAGCGGTGGTCGCGAGTTGCGCCATCTGGCGGCCAGGAAGATCACCTGCTCAAACCTACAACCGGGCCCGCATGAGTCCGAATCTAAATTAAACCTAAATCTCGTCTAAAACACGTTCATATCTGACGTAAGGATCGGTTCGAAGTGACGCAAACGTCACTTCCGTTCGAGAGAATTGCGACGTCCGGCCATTTTTTTTAACGCTTCAAACAGTAGAATTCCCCATTTTGGCGCCGCTCCCCGCCCCGACGGTGGGCGTCGCTTTCGCTCTACGACTGAACCAATCACACGCGAGCAACAGCACACGAAGGTTTGCATGAGCCGCCGCGGCCTCGGCTTCCAGCGGAACCGGACAGGATTCCAAAAGAGGGACTGTAATTTAAATAAGACTCAGAAAATAAAGTCTTTCCTGTTGCTTCAGAGCCAATCAGATCAACACGCTGCATGAGTCATCTTTATTGATCACCCACCGGCAGCAATAGTTTCACTCTTATATAAAGACAAATCTGTACATCATGTGTATTTACAGTATTTAAAACAATGACGTCATCAGAACCGGGTCTGCTTATTGGCTAGAGGTGTTGCTAGGCAACCAGTCTATCAGATATAGTAAAGGAAACCGAGGTGTCTTAAAAAGCGGTGAGGATGCTAGCGGTGTTTGATTGGCTCCTTGACTCTTCCTCTTCATCAGGTACATTCAACCATCGTCATCGTTAAAGCTGTCTCTAGCGTCCTGAGCAACCATCCTTCACTCAAACAGGTCACCATGGCAACAGACGCCGCCATGCTGGAAGTCATTTTGTGATGTCAGAGCAGCCGACTTTGGTTTTAAAAGGAAGCGCCGTCCCTTCTGTCCCCGCTTGATGACATCACTACTCAGTCTGTCTCTTTCTTCCTGTCGTCCAGGTCAAAGTCCAACACCAGCAGTTTGGTCTCCTCCGTCCCGTTTCTGCTGCCGGCGGCGCACACCAGCCGAGTATCGGATGCTCTGATTCGCCACACGACGCCGCCTGAGGAGAAGGGAAGCCCCGTGATTGGTTACGATGGAACAGAAGACACGGGTTCAGACTGACGGGCGGCTCGGACCTGATCCGCGGCTCTGCAGCGCCACCACGTCCCGCAGCCAGGCGCCCGTCTTCAGGTCCCAGAGCTTGACGGTCCCGTCGTCGGAGCTGGACAGAACCAGACCTCTGCAGAACTGCAGACACGTCACCGCCGACCGGTGCCGGTTGGGACCTGAAGGACACGCCATCAACGGTGACCTCTGACCTCCATGTCCCCTCATGCTAGCTCACTGCTAGCCTTGTCGAGCTAACATTACTTCTGGTCTGTCTCTGTTAGCCTACGTTGTAGCTTAACACACTTAGCCTGAAGCTAAGCAATAGCCCATTCCGGGACGTCCCATATCACAGTTTGTCCTCAGTCTTTCGTCTCACCCTCACGCTGCATGACCACACCCCTAAGCTGATATAGCTCCGCCTGCGCTCACCTTGCAGCGTGTGGAGACACTGTCCCGTCCGGACGTCCCACACCCTGACCGTGGAGTCTGCGTTTCCCGACACCAGGACGTTGTCGCGCAACTCCATGCCGCTGGTCAGTGATTGGTGGCCCGTCAATTTGTGGACACGCCTACCTGGACAGGACACACCCAAATGTTGTTGAAATGTGACGGAAGTTTGGTTTAGTTTTGATTTAACACCGTAAAAATAGGTTCATAAAAAACGTTGTTAAACGTAGCCCAAATATATTTCAATAAAATAAAACCCGATCGTGTTTTCAGTACCGGTGTCGGCGTCCCAGACTCTGATGGAGGTGTCCAACGAGCCGCTCACCACGAACACGCCGTCAAACTGCAAAGACCGATCAGAGACGAGGTCACAGGCTTTAACCCCGCCCACAGAGCTCCGATTGGTGGACGGACTCGGGACTGCAGCAGGTGCGTGCTTACCTGCAGCGAGTACACCCTGTTGGTGTGTCCCCGCAGCGTGTGTAGACACGCCTCCGTGTCGGCGTCCCACACCTTCACCATGCAGTCGTAGCCGCCGGACACCACCCGCCGCCCGTCGTACCGGACGCAGCGCACCGCCGCCGCGTGGCCCGCCAGCACGCGCTCGCAGCGGCCCGTCGTCACGTCCCACAGGCGCAGCGTCGTGTCCCGAGAACCCGACACCACCCTGAGGAGAAGGGGCGGGACACCACCGCGTCAGCCAATCAGGCGGCCCGACTGGCTTCCGTGGAAGCGAAGCAGAGGTTGTGTGTTTTACCGGTTGCCATGGAGATGCATGCAGCGAACGGTGGAGGTGTGTCCGTGCAGCGTGTGGACGCACTCGCCGCTCTCGGCGTCCCAGACCCGCAGCGTTCGATCGGTGGAGCCGCTGATGACCGTGGCGGCCGCCATCTGACTGCACCAAACGCCGCCGGTGTGACCCGTCAACGTCCGGAGACACTGGGGGGGGGCAGGAGACACGTTAGGGGGCGGTCCAGATGGGAGGGGGCCAGTAGCATGCCTGTAGGGCGGAGTCTAACTGATTGGTTCCTGACGAGAATAAACACACAAACCTCATGACCCCCCGATGACACGCCTTCACCCGATCCACCAATGAAAATGAACGTTTGACTCGTCGTTCGTTACGTGCACCATCAGAGTGTGTGTGTGTGTGTGTGTGCGTGTCAGTGTTTGTTCGTAACTACCCATAAGGCCACACACACACACTTAATTTCAGTTTGACGGTGTCGCGTTACTGGTTGTCACGACAACAGAGGAAAAACTTTGCCTTTGAAACTGTGGAGAGAGAGACGGAGCGGAGGCGAGGAACGACATCCTGCTGGCGCGCACACACACACACACACACACACACACAGGGCAGGTGTGTCTGGTTTAAGAACCAGAGAGGTTCTGAATGTTTGCGTGTCGCTCCAGGACAAAACTCCTCGCTGTGGAAACCTTCGTGGTTATCAGGAACCGGATCGCAGAGGACGCAGCGTTTGCCCCGGGGGACGCCCTGGGGGACGCAGCGTTTGTCCTGGGGGACGCAGCGTTTGCCCTGGGGGACGCTCTGGGGGACGCCCTGGGGGACGCAGCGTTTGCCCCGGGGAACGCCCTGGGGGACGCCCTGGGGGACGCCCTGGGGGACGCAGCGTTTGCCCCGGGGAACGCCCTGGGGGACGCCCTGGGGGACGCCCTGGGGACGCAGCGTTTGTCCTGGTCTGGGCTGCATGTGAAGGACCAATCAGAGGCCTTCACACACACACACACTTGAACCAATGATTGTCAGACGGCTAATTTGTACCGCTTCACTGTGTGAACCTGGACAGAGTATTACAGCATATGAAGAACTAAGACTGTACCCGTTACCATAGTAACACGACTCCGCCCCACCTTTCCGGTGATGGCTGACCAAACGTTGAGCGTGTTGTCGTCCGAGCCGCTGACGACCAGGTCGCCGCTGACCTGCAGACACGTGATCACGTGGTCGTCGTGACCTTTCAGCACCTGCAGGGCAGAGAAGCGAAGCGTTTCTGACAAAGCCCACGTTGCTGCCGGGCCGGGGGCCGGGGGCCGGGGGCCGGGGGCGAGCACCTTCGCTTCCTGGGTGTCCCCCTTCCTCCAGTTGTCCTCGATGCGGCGCTGCCTGATGTAGGCCGACTTCCACGGACTGACCGCCACACCTGGACGGACACACTTCCTGTGTCGAGACGACGCCCAGTCCGATATGCCTGGAGAGAGGAAGAGGAGCGTCGGGCCGAAGACACCGACCAATCAGCAGGCATCAAATAGCACACGATCAGGCTGGGTAAAGCTAGCTAACAGGAGATTAGGCTAAGCTAACAGCTGCTAACGTTAGCTTCTCACGGCTGCTGTAACTTTTTATTCTGCCAGCTGCTGATTGGCTCCGGCCTGGATGGCAGGACGCCCGGAGAGCAGCAGAGGGCGCTACTGCGCTGGATGCTGCGCTCAGGTGAGCGGCCAATGAGCTGCCTCCGTCTGGGGGGACTGGGGGGGGACTGGGAGGGGGGACTGGGAGGGGGGACTGGGGAGGACTCACCGTCCTCGCGGCACTTCTCCCTCCACAGCAGGTTGTCCTCAGCCAGGATCCTCCAGTACCTGCAGGTCTGGGCGGCCTGCAGCAGGTCTCCGGGGGCCAGGAAGGTCAACACGTACAGGGCTAGCTGCAGACACACCAGACCACGGTCAGATAGCGCCCCCATGTGGAGGGGGGGGGGCTGAACCGTACCTCTTTGGGCAGCAGGGAGATGAAGTCTCTCTGGAACTGAGGCTCGATGACCTGCATCACGTGTTTCACCTGGCCGCTCTCACAGCTGTCAATCAGCTGGTCCAGCGCCAGCAGCCTCTCCGGCCCGCTCCACGCCTGGGGGGGGGGGGGCGGGGTTTATTACAGTCCAATAGAAACAGAACAAACATCAGGTGCTGACCTGGAACATGTGAAGCCAGTCCTGCAAGCCAGAGGGGGGTGGGCCCGAGACGACGCGCCGCCGCTGAGCTGAAAGCCCATTGGCCAGGCGCAGGTCACCAAACGTAGTGGGTGTGGCCTGAGCCAAGCTGGATGGACTGATGGGAGGAAGACAGATGTGTTAGCACCGGCTAGCATCTCCACAGCCCAAATATACGAAGGAAATATTTCAGGAAATTCATGGTTGTTTTCTATCTGGAGGAATGCTAACAGGATGCTAACAGTGAACTCTGCAGTGTGTGCCAGCTAGCGGTCAGCTAGGGAAGTGTTAGCATGCTACCTGAGGTGCGCGCGGCCTTTACAATGTTTCTTCCCTGAAGAGAACGGCCGCCCGTCCGGACCGTGATCCAGCTTGCGCTTCATCTGAGGGAGGAAGCGACAGGAAGTGTTGGGCTTCAGCTAACAGGAAGTAGCTGAAGCTACGATGTTGGGCTTTAGCTAACAGGAAGTAGCTGAAGCTACGATGTTGGGCTTTAGCTAACAGGAAGTAGCTGAAGCTACGATGTTGGGCTTCAGCTAACAGGAAGTAGCTGAAGCTACGATGTTGGGCTTCAGCTAACAGGAAGTAGCTGAAGCTACGATGTTGGGCTTTAGCTAACAGGAAGTAGCTGAAGCTACGATGTTGGGCTTTAGCTAACAGGAAGCAGCTGAAGCTACGATGTTGGGCTTTAGCTAACAGGAAGTAGCTGAAGCTACGATGTTGGGCTTTAGCTAACAGGAAGCAGCTGAAGCTACGATGTTGGGCTTTAGCTAACAGGAAGCAGCTGAAGCTACGATAATCTGCAGAGTCCTGAGTCACAGTTAAACGTTCACGTACACGGACAAAATGTTTTATGACGTCACAGGGTCGAGCTGAATGACGTGTTTCAGTTCTTACAGCGTGAAACAGAAAGTCTGCCCCCCCCCATGGACGCAGGAATGTCACGGTGCCTGTCTAAAACAGAGCAGGCTAACAGGCTAACCGGCTAACAAGTGTGCTTCCTGCCTCCGTTAAATGACCACAAACAGCATCAATCAACGTGACGTCACTCCCCGCCCTCTCGTAAACCGGGAATCTGCTTTTCGGTTTTAGCGTTTTGAATGTTTGGATTTCTTTAGGCGGAAGAACCGGAACACGTTTCCAGCTCGAAGCCATCATCCATTGCCGATAATCAATAATCACATCCGGCTGTCATCTGGACTTCCTCCAGCTGAGGGGAAGCCACGCGTTCATTTATTACGTCACGCCTCAGAATGACGTCCAGCTTTGTGACCGATCATCGATCAGACCCAATCACCGATAAAATCTGTGTCTCTGATCCGCAGTGGCGCGCGCGCGCGCACACACCGCGGTGAGAAACGCCTCGTCATTCCGGCTCCCTCACATGCACGACAGACACCGACCCGGTGATCGATCAGCCGCCCTCACCTTGTGGAAGATGAGCTTCAGGGTACCGTAGAACCCCATGCTGCCGCTCCCGGGAAGCTAACGGCAGCGAAAACTAAATCCACCGAACCGAGCCGTGACGTCACCAACCCATCTGATCAGACGCTGATCAGCTGTCGTTAGGATCGGTCCGGGTCCGGTTCCGGGTCCGGTCCGCTGCGTCGGGACTCTCTCTCTCTCTGCGTCGCTCGACCGCTCCGGGAACGCGCAGAGACATGTCCTCTGTCTGTGTCTCTCTCTCAGAGAGAGAGGGGGCGGGGCCAGAGGGCGTGAGCTAAAGCGTCACTTGTCAGGTGAACGCAAAGGGAGGGGGGGGGAGCCCTTCACAGAGACCCCTCCTCCTCCTCTGAGATCTGAACGCGTCCACCAATCAGCTCTCTCTCACCTGCTTTAAGGGTTTCCTCCTCTTCCTCCTCTTCCTCCTCTTCCATCGTTCTTCAGCATCCTGACAAAGATCAATAAACACACCGATCAGCGAGTTTGATCAATATTCCTGCATCAAATACACAAATGTATTTTACTGTAAAATCTGACCAGTTGAGGTGCATCATCTGTATACTGCCCCCTTGTGGATCAGGTACAAACAGGCCAGCACGCAGAAGTTGAGGGTGGCGTACAATGACTGCGTGCGGATACTTCTCAGGAACCAAGACGGTCCAGCGCCGGTGAGATGTTCTGTGGTGTCGGGGTGAACGCCCTTAATGCTCAGCTGAGGCACCTGTATGCAGGTGTATTATACACCTGCATACAGGTGTATAATACACCTGCATACAGGTGTATAATACACCTGCATACAGGTGTATATGTCGGCTGCAGGACTCAGGGAATGACATCATCAGAACACTGACTCAGCCAAGCCTGAGCGCTGTGAAGTATAACTCAGGTATTTGGTGTCATTGGTACCTGTTATTACAGGATTACTGTGTTTACTGTGTAAACGTAAATGTTATGTGTGCTTTTTAATTGGACCATTGTGTCTGCAATAAAGATTTGATTGATTGATTGTTACCACGGCAACCTAGCCAGGTGAAAAACCAACTCGTGATCAATACCTGAGATCCTGTTTCCTGTGTTAGCTTGTCTGTTGTCTGGGTTTAAATAAAGTTTCCCCGTTTTTGTCTCCCAGCACAACCAGTAACGGGATCATAGTAACGTCGGCGCAGTACTTCATAAAGTAACGGTCCGCGTTAAATCAAACGTAAACGCTGTGACGTCAGCTCACCTTTGAAACGTTCTCCCGCGGGCTTTAAATTTAAGCGCCGGGATTTCTTCTTCTCTGGTTTTATTTCTCATGCTGCGTTTTGTCGTGTTTCCGCCGGTAGTCCCGCCGGTAGTCCCGCCGGTAGTCCCGCCGGTAGTCCCGCCGGTAGTCCCGCCGGTAGTCCCGCCGGTAGTCCCGCCGGTAGTCCCGCCGGTAGTCCCGCCGGTAGTCCCGCCGGTAGTCCCGCCGGTAGTCCCGCCGGTAGTCCGCCGGTAGTCCCGCCGGTAGTCCCGCCGGTAGTGCGCCGGTAGTCCGCCGGTAGTCCCGCCGGTAGTCCGCCGGTAGGGCGCCGGTAGTCCGCCGGTAGGGCGCCGGTAGTCCCGCCGGTAGTCCGCCGGGGCAGTTCAGAGCCGCCGTTTAACGGCTGGTCCTTCAACAACAAACTTTCCGCTCTCCCAAATGGAGCTTTGTTTGTCGCCGTTTGATGACGTCTCGCCGACGCGCGGCCTCGAAGGAAAGTTATTTCATATGAAAAGAACAAACTTAATTTAATAACCGACATATTAGAATTTAAATCAAAGCTCCTCCCCTGTTTAGGTACATTATTATTATTATAAATATAGTCATTTGAACAAACAGCACACTTTGAAGAGGAGAAATGATTTCTACATGAAAACATTTTAAAACATGATTTTAAATCAGTTTCCTCTTAAAAACAATAATAGTTTACAGAGATTGCTCAAATCGGTGATTGAAGCTCAAAGTGCAGAATTAAAGTCAGTCAGGAAGAACAGAATAGAATAAAATAAAATGGAATAGAATAGAATAGAACAGAAAGCCTTTTATTGTCGTTGCACGGTGGATACACAGCGAGATGAGGAGGTACAACATAAAATACAAGCAATAGAAGAAGAAAACAACACAAACACAAAGTGATAAACAAACTGCAGAAACAGACAGGATTCCGTTCATTATAAATTTACATTTATTTCCTTCCTGCTTCATTAAAACCCAATAATGAGGACGGTTCTGGTTCGGTTCTGTGTCAGTGAACGTCCCGCCTCCTGTCCCAACATCACGGACGTGTTGGGACAGTCAGTGAAGAGACATCAGGTTCCTCCTATCTCCAGCTCGGTCTTTTGGGCTTGCTGGCGTCTTTGGACTGAGATGACTTGTGGGAGGAGCTCCCGCTGTCATTCTGCCGGTGGCCCAGAGGAGGCGCCGCAGAGCGAGGAGGTGCCCTGATGCTCGGACGCCGTCTCACAGGGGAGGACGATGATGAAGTGTGATCTGGAGAGGATCTGGCGGTGGCAGAGACTCTCAGAGACTCTGTTCTGGTCAAAGGGGAGGGAGGAGGCGGAGCAAGAGAGGAGGAGGAGGAGGAGCGTTTAGGGGAGTCTGGGACGGAATAGGGAAGGGCAAGGGTCGTGTGAGTCCGTCTGAACAAAGAGGACGCCGTGTTTCTGGTGAAACGTGGAGGTGGAGCAGCTTTGTGTGACGGAGTGGGAGGAGCACTGACGCTGGCTCCTCCTCCTCCTCGAGCGAGTTCCCGTAAAGCGGAGCGGCACATCCTCTCCTCCGGCTGGACCCTGGGCTTCGCTAAAGGCTTCCGAGGGGACAGCTTCCTGTCCTGTCCCTGCCCCCGACCGGACGCCTTCGGTCCCGGGACCTCCTCCTCTCTGGGGGTTTTGGGTTCTGCTGTTCTGCTGGTACTGGAACGCCGGGATGACGGCGCGGTCGAGGGTCTCTGTCCTCGCCGGATGGACAGACTAGGAGGGCTTCCTGGGGTCGGGCCTTGGCTGGTTCTGGTTCTGGTTCTGGGGACGTTAACGACCCGTCTCAGGCTCTGGTTCTCGGACCTGGTGAGCGTTCGGACCGGCTTGTATTCGGTGGTACCGGCGGCGCTGGTGGGCTTCCTCCCAGCGGGACGACCTTGAGGGGTGGACGGGTCTTTGGGGGACGCTTTGGACGAGGTACCCGGCGCCGCCTTTCCATCGGTTCTGTGACAGGAAGTAGTCGCGTCCCTGTCCCTGTCATTGGGCGGTTTGTCTCTCTCCTCTGTGGTGAGGGGGGGTCCCCCCCACCTGGGGGAGGAGACAGGCGCCGGCTGGCTGCTGATGGGGACAGGCACTGAACTCCTATTGGCTGGTGGCGGTGTGGTGGGCGGGGCCGAGGACTCGGACTGGTGGTGCGTTCTAAACGGCCCCCCCTCCGCTGGTTCGGCCTCACACACACACCACACCAGCACCTTTTCCTCTCGTCCCTCGTCTTCCTCTCGTCCCTCGTCTTCCTCTCGCCGTGATGAAGAGCAGTCCGCTTCAGGGACCAGAACAAGCTCGGGTTCATTCCGTGTCTTCTGGTCCTGAGAGACGTCCGCCGCCTTTTCTTCCACATCTGGGACCCCCGTATGGTCCCGGTGGTCTCCATGACGACGGCCGGGGGCTGGTCCTTCGTGGGGGCGGGTCAACGTAGGGAAAGCTGTCAGCGCCGGCACCAGCTGGCGTTTCTCTAGAACCACACGCAAGCTGGGTTCTGCCTCCTCGGCGCCGGTCCTGATCCGTCCGGTTTTATCCGGATCAACTCGGTCCCCTTTTGACCCAAACGGACTTTTCCGGTTTAAAACGGCTTCCTGGCTGCAGCCGGCCGTAAGTCGGTCAGAACCGCCGCTGTGGTCGGCGTGGATCAGGTCAGAGGTCGGTTCGGCCGTTTGTGGGTTCACGTCCCGCCTGTGATCGGCGCTCGCCACGCCCAGGACCGTCTCCAATTCACGCTTGGCAGCGAGAGA
>NC_090919.1:308295-330795 GCF_040956055.1 Brachionichthys hirsutus
GAATGGATGATGGTCTTATTTTCCATGACCTAAAATAACCCTGACCCAGAGGACGTCCTCCTGAAGACATTAATCAATCAAAGATCCTCTTTATTTATCAAACACCTTCCAACTAGAATACAAGGTAGTAGCGGCTAGCTTAGCACCAGTTAGCATCGGCCGCTATCTACCCCAGCTGAATAGCTTTAGCTCATTAGCGCTGTTTGAATCAACAGGAGTTATTGATTTAACAAACGTAACGGCGCTCAGTAAATAAGAGACTCTTGAGGAGTCATTCAGTGTTTACACACGTCACGTGACGTGTGTCACGTGTTGAGCCACGTCACAACTCAGGTCTGGAAACTGGTGATAAAGTTCTGCTGTCCGCAGATAAACTGGTTCCGAAAGGAGACCACGCCCCCTTCCCCAAAACAAAAACAAACAAACAAACAAATAAAAACTAAATTAAACTGGAAACCAGTGAAATCCTCATTAAATTAAGAGTTTAAAATGTTTTCAAGTATTTCCCATGACTTAGCGTACTACTACAAATACTGCTACTACTAATAAATAATAATAACAATACTAACAGGATAAATAACATGATGAAATGTTTAAAGCAAACACTGAAACGCGCTTAGAACATAGAACTTTAAAACGAACCCGGGTTCTAACGAGCCGCCCGTTCTCCACCGGCAGACAGGTGAACTCACCGGCGGCGGTCCCGAACGGAACCCCCGGTAGGAAACGTCCGCGGGCTGCTCGGGTCCCGTGGAATAACCCGTTCATCCCCGCGCGGCGCGCGACGACCTGAAGCTGCGGGCGGCGGTCTGCGCATGCGTGAAGTCGCAGGCGGCAGCAGCGCTTTCTTTGGTACACGCCCACCTGCTCCAAGATCCAATCAGAGAAACCGACAGTAGAAACGTCTAGACGTCTGCGAGCCCGATGCTGATTGGCTGATCCACAAACAGGTTCTGATGGCGGTGGTTAAGGTGCGTGTGCGTGCGTGTGTGTGCGTGCGTGTGCGTGCGTGCGTGCCACCCTTTGCAACCCCCCAAAGACACACACACACTGGTTTGGACTGAAACAGTAAAATAACAACGGCGACGCTGAGGCTGAGGTTGTCCTCGTAGCATCGAGCTAACATTCCTTTATTTACACACACAAAACAACAGACAGATTTTAATTTATTCGTCCTAATTTAAAGGACGCAAACATCAGAGACAAACGTTGGTCCTGAAGCGTTTCCCGGCTCAGAGGATTAAACCTTCTGGAGTGTTTTTAATCCGTTTGGAGGAACCGACGGTCGGCGCCGCTCCGATTACGTCACATCAGAACAACGAAGCCCAACCGAGCGGCCGATTAGCCCCATAATGCTAGCACCTAGCGTGCAGGGAGCAGAAACCGAGCAGCAGCCAATCAGATCCGTCGTGGGCGAGCGTCAGGACGACTTCCTGTCTGGTCGCCATGACGTCCTGCAGCTGAGGAACGCCGTTTGTGCTAAAAAGGAACGTGGAGCAGCGTTTCGTAACCAAACAGAGTTTTTAGTTTTTAGATCTTGAATTAATAAAATAACATTCCTCACAGGTAAACCCCCCCCCCCCCCCCCACAACAAGTCCAGGTCCATTAACAGCCAACATCTGGTCCGGCTTGCTGCCGTGTCATGTTTCCTCCAGCCAGCAGGGGGCGCCCGGGCTGGGCTTGCTGAGGAGCTCCTTGGCCTGCCGGATGTTCTGGTCCAGGAAGGCGTGGCACGATAAGCTGTGCGCCGCCACGGCGCCGTGGAGCAGCCAGAGCTGCTGCCGGAGAACTTTGACCTGCAGCCGGACGGAAACAAACAGAATCCGGTCTCCGTCAGACCAGAACCAGGGTTCAGGGATCAGAGGAACTACAAATCCCAGCTCCCCACCGAGAGAAGCTTCAAAGCGGCGTCACCTTGTTCTCCTCCAGCAGCTTGACCTTGACGGACAGGTCCTCCCTGATCCTCTGGTACCGCCCCCTCTGGTTCTGGAAGTCCTTCTGAGCCTGCTCCAGTTTGGGGAGGGTGACGGCGTCCCGGGGCCCCAGGTTCAGCTCCTCCAGGTCCACTCGGTAGGCGTCGTATTCGATCCTGGGCGGACGCGCGGAATGTATTTTAGCCGAACCGTCGCCCAGCTGACGGGAAACAGGAAGTGCGCCTCCAGCCCACCTGGCAGACTCGTACTTCTTGGCGTTGATCATCGTGTCTTCGATGGTTTTGTTGACCAGAGTTTTCATGTCGGTGGTGAAGGCGTTGATGGCGTCCAACAAGCCCCGCCCACTCTTCGAAAGAAACCTGTGAGCCTCAGCGTTCACGCCGAACTCCACCTGAGGGACAGAGACCAACCACGGCATAGCATAGCATAGCATAGCATAGCATAGCATAGCATAGCGTAGCGTAGCTCACATGCAGCGCCGGCGTCCTGACGCCGAGTTCGCTGAAAGCGTCTCCCAGGGTTTTCTGGGTAACGGTGAACTGATCGATCTGATTGGCCAGCGTCTGAGTCAGCTTGACCACGTGTTCGTAGCGTTGCCGGTCGTCTTTGAGCAGCTCCAGCCGTGGCTCCAGGTCCAGGTCCACCGTACGAGAGCCGCGGCCGAGCTTCTCCGACAGCGCCTGCCTGGTGCACTGCAGGCAGAGCAGACGCTCACCGCCGGGTATGCTAAGCTAACGGCTAATCTAGCCGACACGAGACGCTCAGCGCCACCTTGTAGGCCGTGACGCTCCACTTTCGGACCCTCTGCAACTGCTCGTTGGCTGCGTTCTTGTTGCCTTGAACGACCACGGGTCCACTTCCTGGTTTCTGTGATGTCACCGCAGGCTCTGGGTGTGAGGTCATCAGAGAGGGACCATCTCTACACCAATTAAAGTGTAGCAGCGCTAACGAGAACCGGCTTCAGTTCAACGCCTTCGCCTTACCTTTGGGCTGCCCCGTTGCCGTGGCGACGTCAGGTGTGGCCTCAGCCGGACAGGAAGCGACACCAATGTTGCCATGGTTGCAGTTACTGTTCACTTCCTGTTAAAAGAGCAGAAAGTATCCGTCCAATCAGCTTCAAGGTGCCTTAAATCATAAACACCAAAGAGACAAACCGTTAAAGGGTACGACGAGGTCAAAAGCCGGGAGTCATCACCGTGACAACCACTGGAAGGGTCACTGTGGGAGCTGGAGCTTAGGGACCAATCAGAACGCAGATCACAGGGCTGTGTGTGGCATTCAGGGACGTAAACACACGCCTTCAAAGGTTAGTCAGAACGCTGCTGCGACGGGATTGGTCGGCCGTTCTTAAAGGGATGTTTGTGTTGCTGTTGAGCTCAGAGAAAGGCCAGAAGAAGAGCTATCGGACCTGGAGCCGTGACATCATCGCAGGTTAGCGATGATGTCATCCACGCTGGACTAACAGTCAAAGGTGGAATGTGTCTCACCTGGGGAGGAGTCTGCTCCTCGGGGACCTCTGATGGTTGGCTCACGCCTCCTTCCTGCTCCGCCTCCTCCATCAACTTGCTCCTCCCACTTCTCTTGTGGTCAAAACAAAGCAAAACTCGACTCAAACAAACAGGAATCGTTGCAGCGCCTCCCGGTGGATGAGGAGCAGCTTCACAGACATGATCGTGCCTTTGTGATCATGTCTGTGACGTCACAAGCAGCACGTTGGACAATTTTCAGAAACAAACACGCAGGTAAACCTCGAACCGCCCGGAACCACCGGAAGCCCATTAGCTCACCTGTTCGTTAGCACGCGATGACGTCATCGATCATGCGTGTTCGAACGAGGAAGCGTCATAAACAGTCACGTTGGATGTAATTAACCAGCAGCACGTGACCGCTAAGGTTAACAGGTGAGTAAAAAAGTTCCACCGGAGGATCAGCGGGTTCAAAGCTCAACGAAACTCAGAGCTGAGCTTCGCGTCAGTGACGTCAGGAAGTAGCAACTACTGGCGCGACTGGTCTTACCTTTACAACTTGTAAATCAAAGCCCCCCTCCTCCTCTTCCTCTTCCTCCCGCCAGGTCTTCTTCTTCTGTTCCTTTCGTTGACAACTTCTGTAGCGGCTTCACGCGGAAAACCAGACGCGTCGGTTGTTGAAGTCACCGACAGTCAACACGAACCCGGAAGTCTTTTCCAGCTGTGCGTATCGGAAGAGCGCGTTCGATTTATCTCCTTCGCTTACCGGCGGGGCGGGCGGCAGGAATCCTGCTGAGGACCCGCCCCTTTCTGCATTTGACCGCCCCATCATTAGTCAAGTTACAACATCCGCTTCGGATATAGGACAAGAACCGGAAGTAGAGACACTCAGGCTGGCTTGCAGGGCTAGAACTGGATGACGTCACCCCGCGTCAGCCCGGCTAGTGATACGATAAAGCCTGAGGTGATTTAGCGGTTATACTCGGAATAATATTCCTCTAATGGGTTTTAACATTCAGAATAGCGCCAAACCGGACCAGCTAAATGACTTCCGCGCAGCTGCTGTGATGCAGACGTGGCGTCTCGAGACGGACTCTGATTGGGCGGGCACAGTAACGCACTGCCCAATCAGCATGTAGAGGCCGTGATGTCATTTCCCGCCATCCAGTCAATTCACGACATTAATGGCGAGGAATATACTTTTAATTTTCACCGCTTTGTTCGTGCTCGTTAAGCCGCTCTCAGAACGCTTTGCGTGGCTCTTAAAAGAGCCGTTGGGTTTCAGCGCCGCCGTGACGTCACTAGGCCCGCTCCCCGCGGATGCGGCGGGCCAGCTGGATGTCTTTGGGCATGATGGTGACCCTCTTGGCGTGGATGGCGCACAGGTTGGTGTCCTCGAACAGGCCCACCAGGTAGGCCTCGCTGGCCTCCTGCAGCGCCATGACGGCGGAGCTCTGGAAGCGCAGGTCGGTCTTGAAGTCCTGAGCGATCTCCCTCACCAGGCGCTGGAAGGGCAGCTTCCGGATCAGCAGCTCGGTGGACTTCTGGTAGCGCCGGATCTCCCTCAGAGCCACGGTACCGGGCCGGTACCGGTGGGGCTTCTTCACGCCGCCGGTGGCCGGGGCGCTCTTACGGGCCGCCTTCGTGGCCAGCTGCTTCCGGGGCGCCTTCCCGCCGGTGGACTTCCGGGCGGTCTGCTTCGTTCTCGCCATTCCAGCGCCGCGAAGAGAAGAAATGAAAGAGGCGGCGAGCAGCGAGCTTATAAAGGGCCCGCCGTCCTCGCTGATTGGTGCAGCTCGATAAAAGACCGCGAAATAGCGGAGACACGATTGGAGAAACGTTTGTATTAGCCACACCCCTAACCACTCCCTCTGACAGTTTGAGAGAGGAACCAGTTTCAAGCCCGCGGCGTGTCTACTGTCCACGGGACGTTCGGGTTCAGTGGATCAGTGGAGGAATTGATCTTATTAGTGATTGATTAATACTAAATATCAGGGTTGGATGCTGTAAACTCTTTTTACGCTTGATTTTGCACAACGGATGAGAGATGACAGCTGGAAACGAATAGAAACAGAAATACCTTCAAGCGTTCACCTGACCTCCGGCCCAACGCCGGTCTGTCCGCGTTCAGACGTTTTATTTCTCGAGATAGTTTCAGAATGAACGAAATACCGGAAGAGCGAGATCCAACTTTATTGTCAAGAGCAGCGGAGATTCGACCTGCTGATTGGACAGCTTGTGTGTTCCAGTGACCGGCCAATCAGAAAGCAGATCGACCGCCCCCCCCCCTAATTCAATAAACATTCAGATATGTAACAAGTATTGATGATCCGGTGATCTGTTTTCATGTCAGCTTTAATATCAAACACCAAAATGCACCAAAACTTTCCTGATCATTATAGAATGGATGGATCGGTCCCGGTCCCGGTCCCGGGTCGGGGGTCACCTGATGCTGCGGTACATCATGAAGTCCACCGTGGTGCATCGTGGGAACTTTCCGATGGAGCTCTCCTCCACCGGCGTGTACACTTTGATCTGCCGCATGTGCGTGTCTCTGCCGTTCTGGTGATTGGCCAGCACGGCGATCTGGATCATGAAGGTGCTGATTGGCTCGTTGGTCCGCTGCAACGCAAACGTCGTTACGCTTCGGCCGCGTTCCGGCCCGGAGTCCGACCGAAGGCGGGACCGGGTTCCTACCTGGTTCATCAGGGAGATGTGAATCCAACCGCTGGGCTCCACCATCTCCAGCTGCTGCAGAGAAGAAGAGGAGGGCGGCGTTGGGAGGACGCCGCTGACGGAGGCGGGCGCCGGCGCGCCGGAGGCGGCCTACCCTGACTTCCTGCAGGTTGTGGAAGTTGTTGCCCACCCGGACGGAGATCTTGCTGGGGGTGTAGCTCTCGTCTGACTTGTAGTCGGCGTAGATACACAACATCTTCACCGTCGTCCTCCTCCTGGGAGAACGAAACCACACCCTGGAATCTTTCTGCAGAGGAACGGAGGTCCCGCGTCCCGGCGCCGGACCCGGACCCGGACCCGGGCCTGACCTGAACTGGATGTTGACGAGGTGCGGCTGGGACCCGTCCGACTGCCAGTACGTCTCCAGGTTGTCGTCCCTCAGCTGATCCACGCCGAAGCCTGGGGGAGGAAACGGCGTCAGTCGGGGGCGCTCCTGCGACGCAACAGGGGGTGCGTGGGTTCAGTTCTGACCCGGTTTACAGGACGACAGAGACCACACTGCCTGGGAGCCGATCTCACGGACCGTCCCGGTCCGCTCCAGCTGCTTCGGGTCGGCGCCGGGCGGAGTCTTGCTGGGGGTGGCCATCTTTGACAGAGAGAGAGACCAAAGTAACTCCAGTTACAGTCTGGATCTGGATCCTGATGCTCCACACGGGTCCAAAGGGGGGCCGGTCCAGGACCCGGACCCCAGCTTCTGCTGCACCACTAGATGGATGAAGGAAACTCGGAATATTTAACATTCTTAAACCTTATAAGGTTAAATTATGTTCCCATAATCAGAAATCAGTTGATCGATGACATGCGAACCCGATCAATACCCCACCCAGAAGCAGCGGTTTAACGCAGGTAGCTGCTAGCTGCTAGCAGCTACCTGCGTTAAACCGCTGCTTAACAAAGTCTAAAACTCGTTTACGTTAAAATCACTCACCGGTTTAAAAACAAAACCAAAGCCTCCGGTGTGACGTCAGAGGAGCAGCCGCGTCTCTCTGGTAAAACAACGTTTAAACCCGCATTATTTCACTGCGACTGCTTCGAATCTCCCACTCGCGTCGCTCGGTGACGACGTCATCAACGGCGTCGCGTGCTGAGCGCGTCTATCCCGCCATCTTTCCGGCCGGCTTCCAGCGGAGGAACACGTTGCTGGGGAAGAGAAGCGGCTCCGCTTTTGTCCGTTTCCAGACGTTGTTTTCTTCGACGCCGAGGAACGGAAGCCGAAGAGGGGTAAACTCCCACCGCCGCTCCCGGGTTGTTGGTTCTATTCCGGGTTTAATGCCCGGCAAACGAGCAGCTGTCAGCGTGGGGCCTCCGCTGCCGAAGCTAACTGCTAGCTATCGATACAATCTAGCCTCGCGCGTGGAGCCGCTGTTCACGCGACTGATCGATCAGTTCGAGCTGATCGATACCGAGTCTGTGCCGCCGCCGCCGCTGCTCTGACGTCACATTTCCGAGCAAGGAAAGGGGCTGGACACCGAACTCCGTGAAGGAATTAGCATTTTAAACGTTTCCTTCATTCAGACTCTAAATTGATTCACACGATGTGGAGGATTATCGATCCGGATCAATGCTTCGGATTGTTCGGTGTCACTTTGGTGACGCGGGCACCGCCCCTCCCACGGCGCGTTCCGGTGTGGTAACGATGATAAAACAGCGCGTCTTCTTTTGGGCTGTTGTGTACGTTCCTGGGGCAGTGAAAGGGGCGTGGCCGGGTCAGCTGACCTCCGGCGTGTATCCTGAACGTTGACCCTTGACCCCGTCTGCTCCTCAGGCGTCAGCCTGCAGCTTTCCTGCCCCCCCGTCATGGCGGAGAAGAACACGAGGATCGCCATCGTCAACCACGACAAATGCAAGCCCAAGAAATGTCGCCAGGAGTGCAAGAAGAGCTGCCCCGTGGTCCGGATGGGTGAGTGACGGAACCGGAACCAGAACCGGAACCAGAACCGGCGGCTAACGGTGTGCGTTTGCAGGTAAGCTGTGCATCGAGGTCACGCCTCAGAGCAAGATCGCCTGGATCTCAGAGTCGCTGTGCATCGGCTGCGGCATCTGCATCAAGGTAACGCCCCCGGACCCGGGTCGTCACGGTAACGCCCCCGGACCCGGGTTCTGGGTTCTGGGCTCACTGCTGGGTTCTGTCCTGGTAGAAATGTCCCTTCGCCGCGCTGTCCATCGTCAACCTGCCCAGTAACCTGGAGAAGGAAACCACACACAGATACTGCGCCAACTCCTTCAAGCTGCACAGGTATGGCTCCGCCCCCGGTCGAGCCCGGGACCTCGGTGCTGTGGAGCGTTGCGTGTCTGCCGTGGTCGGCCACGTCCTCTCATTGGCCGGTGGGGCTCACTCCGGCGGCGTGTGCGCAGGCTGCCCATCCCCCGACCCGGAGAGGTGCTCGGACTCGTCGGGACCAACGGCATCGGCAAATCCACCGCTCTGAAGATCCTGGCCGGGAAACAGAAGCCCAACCTGGGAAAGTACGACGTGAGTGTGGCGCCGGCGGCCATGTCTGCGTGGGCGGGGCTTCCCATCGGCTGACCGTGTCCTTCTGCACCAGAATCCTCCGGACTGGCAGGAGATCTTGACTTACTTCAGAGGTTCTGAGCTGCAGAACTACTTCACCAAAATCCTGGAGGACGACCTGCGGGCCATCGTCAAACCGCAGTACGTGGACCAGATCCCCAAGACCGTCAAGGTGAGGGGGGGGGGGGGGGGGGGGGGCTGGAGGAGAGGAGCCAGAGAGAGGGGCCGGCCCCGAGGCAGGAGGAGGACAGTCGTTGACGGGGTGTAATTCTCCACATCTGCCTCCAGGGGTCAGTAGGATCCATCCTGAGCAGGAAGGACGACACAGAAACACAGACCATTGTGTGTCGACAGCTCGGTACGCGCACGCACACACACACACACACACACCTACAGTCAGAGTCACACACACACACACAGTCAGACACGCACACACACACCTACAGTCAGAGTCACACACACACACACACACACCTACAGTTACACTCAGACACACCTACAGTTACTCAGACACACACACACCTGTTAAACACTGAGACCACACTTTGCTCTTTGCTTCCTCACTTCCCCCATCTGTTTTGTGATTGGCTGCTTTCTGTCCATGTTGTTGCCGGGCAGATTTGAGCCACCTGAGGGAAAGGAATGTGGAGGATCTGTCCGGCGGAGAGCTGCAGAGGTTTGCCTGCGCCGTCGTCTGCATCCAGAGGGCCGACATGTGAGGAACCGACGAGGAGGAGGAGGGGGGGGGGGGGGAAGGGGGCGGGGCTCCAACCTGAGCGTCTGTTTCTCCGCTGCAGCTTCATGTTTGACGAGCCGTCCAGTTACCTGGACGTGAAGCAGAGGCTGAAGGCCGCCATCACCATCCGGTCGCTCATCACGCCCGACAGGTAAAGCTGCTGGAGCTGCTGAAGGTGATGAAGGTGAGCCCCCCTGGGCGCTGACCCCCCCCCCCCCGTGTCTCAGGTACATCATCGTGGTGGAGCACGACCTGAGCGTGCTGGACTACCTGTCCGACTTCATCTGCTGCCTGTACGGCGTCCCCAGCGCCTACGGGGTCGTCACCATGCCCTTCAGCGTCCGGGAGGGTAAAACAAACGCACCCCCGCGCTTCACCCGGGACCAATCAGACGCCTGCTTCACCCGAGCCCCTCCCCCTTCTGACTCCAGGGATCAACATCTTCCTGGACGGCTACGTTCCCACGGAGAACCTCCGCTTCCGCGAAACCTCGTTGGTGTTCAAGGTGGCCGAGACGGCCAATGAGGAGGAGGTGAAGCGGCTCAGGCACTACCAGGTGTGTTGGGGTTTCCGTGGCGACCCTCCCCTCCCCCCAGTTACGGCCGGGAGTGAACGCCGCTGTTTGTCGTTCAGTATCCGGAGATGAAGAAGACGTTGGGCGACTTCACGCTGGAGATCAAAGCCGGAGAGTTCACGGACTCCGAGATCATGGTGATGCTGGGGGAGAACGGTGAGGGGCGGCGGTGATGTCACTGATGATGTCACTGATGATGTCACAGCGATGTCACCGCTGACGTCCATCCGTCTGCCTGCAGGCACAGGGAAGACGACCTTCATCAGGATGTTGGCCGGAGGGCTTAAATCTGACGGTGGAGGTGAGTACCTGCTCGGAGCGACCCGGGTCCGGGTCAGAACCGCCGGCCCGGTTCTGACCTCTGACCTGGACTCTTCCAGGGGAGGTTCCCATCCTGAACGTCAGCTACAAGCCGCAAACCATCAGCCCAAAGTTCAAGGTGCGCCCGCGGATCGTCGCGCTCCACGTCGGGCCGTAGCCCCGCCCACTGATGATGTCACCGTCTCCCCGCAGGGCAGCGTTAGGGCTCTGCTGCACGAGAAGATCCACGACGCCTACACGCACCCGCAGTTCATCACCGACGTCATGAAGCCCATGCAGATCGAGAGCATCATCGACCAGGACGTAAGGCCCCGCCCAACGGCCGCCCTGCTGGCGGGACGCCGCCCGGCCTCACGCCCCTCCCCCCCCCCCCCCAGGTGCAGAACCTGTCCGGCGGGGAGCTGCAGCGAGTCGCTCTCACGCTGTGTTTGGGGAAGCCGGCCGACGTCTACCTGATCGACGAACCCTCGGCCTACCTGGACTCCGAGCAGAGATTGATGGCCGCCAGGGTCGTCAAGAGGTCAACACGCACTTCCTTTTCCTGCGCACCCCCCCCCACGGCCTCTACCTCCCCCCTCTGACTCGTTTCTCTGCAGGTACATCCTCCACGCGAAGAAGACGGCGTTCGTCGTGGAGCACGACTTCATCATGGCGACCTACCTGGCCGACAGGGTCATCGTGTTCGACGGCTTGCCCTCCACGCACACGGCGGCGAACACGTAAGAGCAGGCTCCAGAATCACCCGGAGCACGACCCCAACGCGGCGCTGACCTCTGACCTCTGTCCAGTCCTCAGAGCCTGTTGGCCGGGATGAACCGCTTCCTGTCCCTGCTGGAGATCACGTTCAGACGAGACCCGAACAACTTCAGGCCGCGGATCAACAAGCTCCACTCCATCAAGGTACCGGCGCCGACCCGGTTCCGACCCGGCTCCACCTCCTCGGTGTCGGGTTACGTGATATTTACTGAAACAGCGGAGGAGAAGCTAAATGCTAATTAGAACCTGCTGAACTCGAGCGGTCCGCCCTCTGCTGGTCACCGGTGGGCGTTAGTTTAAAGGTGACCCGTTGACCCACCGATGAGGTCGCGCTCGGGGGGATGCTGAACTCTGCCCTCTTCCTCCCAGGACACGGAACAGAAGAAGAGCGGAAACTACTTCTTCCTGGACGACTAGGACGGCGTCCCGCAGCGCTCCGCCCCCCCCGGGGCGGCGTTCACAAAGCAGCGTACTCAAAACGTTCGTGCATCGGCAGCAAATAAACTGTTGCTCCCTGATCTACGGCCTCCATCTTTCTTTCTGACGCAGCATCAAGCGTATCAATAGAGTCGGAAGAAAACGGACGAAAACGAGATCTGAACTACGGTTTATTGATTCAGCGTTTTCTTTACAGCAGCGGGAAAGTAAGGCACGGAACCCGGAGCGGAGCGTTCCGGGCGAGGCCAGAGACACGCCCCCTCACGTCGCACTTTGGTGTTCAGCTCATGTTGCTGCATCTTCACGTTTCTGAGACGCTCGTTGTTTAAATAAAGCTTTACAGGCACTTCAAACGACGCTTCAGTTTCATTCTCTATTTAGGAAATGGTTCCATGTTCTTAACCTGAAGCCGTAGCCAGGTGGTTGTTAGCTAGCTGAGCACAAAGTCTGGACACCGACCGCTAGCCTAGCCTAGCCTAGCATAGCATAGCACAGCACACAAAAACTTAATTCTTACATTGCTGCTGGAGAATGTATCTTCACTATGCTAGCTGGTTCTTAGTCTTTGTTCTTTATGCTAAGCTAACCAGCTTCCAATTTACCAGAGATGGAAGATTCTTTTCATTTTGAATAAAGTAAAAATTTACCCAAAAGATATCAAACTATTTCTTTCAGAAAAAAAACCTGCAGAACAAAGTCACCAATCAGAACTCGGTACAAAGTCTTCCATCCTCAAACTGCAGCAGCATGCTAACGATGCTAATGAGCTTGGGTTTCTTCAGAACATTCAGTTCCTGTTTGAACTCGAGGAGGGCGGAGCACTAGTATCCTCTCTCACGGCCCCGCCCCCGGTAGGAGGAGTTGTACTGGACGAAGTTATATCCCGCCCCCATGTCTCCTGCGTACCTCCTCCTGTGCGCTCCCCTGCCTGGATCGTAGCTTCCCCTCCCGCGTGCTGCTGCTCTGTAGATTCTCCTCGCCCCCCGGGGGTTAAAGGTTGCTGGTTTGAATCCCGTCTGCTCCTCCCAGTCTTCCTCAGTGCTGCAACCAACAGACAGAGACTCTGCCATGTTGGACAGGGACCCCCCCTGGCTGGGCTCGGGCGCCCCCCCCCGCGAGGCGTACGCGTTTGGGTTGTGGTGGCCGTGGTAACCGTGGGCGGCGACCTCCACGGAAGCGGCTGCCTTTGAGACGAAGTCATACGACGACGGAGAGCCTGGGATGCCGCTCGGCTTCATGGTCGTCATGGAGACAGGGACGTCCTTCACACCGGGGTTTGAAACCAGCTGAAAGAGACGCGGCTTTGATGAACCCTCAACGTATCGTTGCTACGGTTACCCTAGCGGTGCTGCGTCGGGTGCGGTTCCTACTATGGGGTTGTTGTTGAGGGGCGGGTCCACCAGCAGCACCCCTCCAGTCAGGATCTCTTCCTGCTCCTCCCTGGGGGCTGATGGGAAAAACTTCAGAGGCTAAAAGCAACCGTCAGATCAGCTGTTAAATGTAAACGATAAAGCGAACGCACCGAAAGCTGCTCCCCGCCGGCTGTTAGCGTCGGCCGAGCTAGCTGCAGGCGCTAGGCCCGGGGACGCGTCGCCATTGGCGTGCTGCGGGGGCTCCATGGCCCCCTGGCTGAGCAGGAGGTCTTCACGGGCAGCTGGAGACCAATACCCCATGGGGGGCGGGGAGAAGACCGGATACTGGGGGTGGTAGCCCCGGGTCAGGGTCTGGGGAACTGGATACGGGGCCGGGTACCCAACCGCAAAGCTGCCATTCCTTGCTGGGGGCATGTGATGCTGTTGCCATGGCAGCACGGGGCAGGCTACCCTGTCAATGATGGGATACCCAGCCTGGGTGAAGAGGTCACCGGGCTGGGGGGGCTCACTGGGTGTGGGTTGGTGTTCATACGGGGGGGGCATAGAGGAGGTCTGGGGGTAGTGGGGGCGGGGGGGCGGCTCCTCGTGCCTGGTGGGGGGTGTGGGGGAGCGGTGCCTCGGGTGCACGGTGAAATCCTGCTGGAGGGGCAGGAGGTATATGCAGGGGGGGCACAGGGGCATGGAGTAGGCCTGCAGAGAGGAGCAGGAAAAGGAGCGTCGAAAACAGCTTCCATTTTGAGAACGGAGCTTCAGTCAAACGTTTGTTCTCAGTGGCCACCGGGGGCAGTAGCGAGTTTCATTCCACCTCCATGGAAACAGTCAAATCTGTCTGCAGCTAGCAATGCTAATCTGGAAGCTAACAGGCGTACACGTCGCCCTACCAACGATTTCTTGTACTAAATAGTACTAGTACTAGTACTAGTACTAGTACTAGTACGTAGTCGTGGTCCGCCCACACTGCGCCGGACGTACCTTGACTCCCAGGTTGAAGAAGAACCTCAGGACGTTGGGATCTGAAACGGAAGCAGGGAATTCATTAATGTTTTGAACCAGAACCAGGACGCTGCAGGACCGGAACCAGAACCAGGACGCTGCAGGACCAGAACCAGAACCAGGACGCTGCAGGACCAGAACCAGAACCAGGACGCTGCAGGACCAGAACCAGAACCAGGACGCTGCAGGACCGGAACCAGAACCAGGACGCTGCAGGACCGGAACCAGAACCAGGACGCTGCAGGACCAGAACCAGAAACAGGACGCTGCAGGACCGGAACCAGAACCAGGACGCTGCAGGACCGGAACCAGAACCAGGACGCTGCAGGACCAGAACCAGAACCAGGACGCTGCAGGACCGGAACCAGAACCAGGACGCTGCAGGACCAGAACCAGAACGCTGCAGGACCGGAACCAGAACCAGGACGCTGCAGGACCAGAACCAGAACGCTGCAGGACCGGAACCAGAACCAGGACTCTGCAGGACCAGAACCAGAACCAGGACGCTGCAGGACCAGAACCAGAACCAGGACGCTGCAGGACCGGAACCAGAACCAGGACGCTGCGGGACCGGAACCAGAACCAGGACGCTGCGGGACCGCCGGACCCTCACCTCGGGGCAGGTCTTCGGCCACTTTGCTGGAGGAGAAAGGCGGCGTTGGGGCCACGTCGCCCTTCTCCCCCAGGGGGAAGCCCGGGTACAGGGGGTCCAGGTAGAGGGACAGCCGCTGCAGAGGGACGGCTCCTGTGATGGTCTGGGGGTGAAAGGGGTGAGGGAGGGGCACCTGCTGGGGGGGAGCCGGAGAGCCGGTCCCCGTCTGGGTGTCGGGGGTCTGGTGAGACGGGCGGGGCGGGGACAGGGAGGGGTGGGGGTGGGATTCTTCTACAGCTGGGTGAGAGAGGAACCGAGGCACGGAGGCCCCCTCGGCGTGGGACTGGGGTAGTAGCTGGTGGGGGGGGGGCTGAGGCTGGTGCTGCACTGGGGGTGTCAAAGACCGGGTCTGGGGCACAGAGATCTCCCTTTGATTAAGGGTCGGAGACTCCAGGGGCGGGGCCAGGGGCGGGGCCTGGGGCAGGGAGGCGGGGTTTGGGAAGGTATGAGGTGCAGTCAGTGCGACGCCAACATCCTTCACAGAATCTGTGAAACAGCAGCGACGAAGATGAAGAGGAAAACATTCAGACTCAGTCGACACCCGCCCCGTATCCATGACAACAGCCAGCTACCTCATAATGGACTCATTAGCTCAACCGCCAGGCTAACGTCGATGTTAGCTCAACCGCCAGGCTAATGTCGATGTTAGCTCAACCGCCAGGCTAATGTCGATGTTAGCTCAACCGCCAGGCTAACGTCGATGTTAGCTCAACCGCCAGGCTAATGTCGATGAGAATTAGTGAATTTCAAGATGAAAACGGTTAATTTCTTACTTGAAGTTTTAGCGGGAGCCTCGTGAACATGAGCAGCATGACGGCTGTGAGAGGAGGAGGAGGAGGAGGAGGAGGAGGAGATCTGGGCCGAGGAAGATGAACACAAGGGAGGACTGGTTGAGAGGGACGGGGCAGATCGGGGGAGGGGGGAGGGAGGATAAAACCCCTGCACAGCACCAGGAGAGGGAGCAATGGAAGTGGGAGGTGGTAGTGAAGGAGGAGGAGGTGAAGATGGAATCCTCGACAGAGAAGAGGAAGGAGGTGAAGAAGAGGAGTGAGTGTTGAGAATTGGGGGCAAAGAAGCAGCAGGGAGAACAGGGGAAAGAAAGATGGTGGGGGAGGGAGGCGCAGCGCCACCTGTGGCAGACAGCTGAGTTTTTGGTGTAGCACCAGCAGCTAGAGCATAAGAAGGTGCGCTTGTTTTATTAGACGGGCTAACGGGCCCGGGTGGAGGCCCGGACGCTACAGGAGCAGCAGCCATCTTTGTGTTGGGAGTGGAAGCAGGACTGGCCGGGGGGTGGATGGGTGGAGGAGGGCCGGTGTCCCCCTCTGGTGGGCCGGGGGACGGCGGTCGTTCTCCAGCAGGGGGCGGCGACGCTCTGACGCCGCCTGAACTCGCCTACAGGAGAAACAAGTTAGCTTCATCCGTAGCAACAAAAACACGGAAACAAAGAGAAGCTGTCCACGCCGCTGGGCAGGCTAACCGACGCTAAGCTAACGGCAACCATCTGATCGCTGCCATGACGACGGCACCGTGTTTATGCTAGCAGGCAGCATCAAAGGAGACAACGCACCATCCTGTTCCTCTGGGATCGTTTCTTCTCTCCTTTGTTCCTCCCTCCGTCGCCCTGCTGCCCGGGCCCCCGCTGAGAGGGCGGAGTCACAAACAGAGCGAGTGATTGGACGACACGCCGAGCAGAGGCTCCACCCGGACGCCACCTGGACTCACCTCGAGGGCGGGGAAGCTGCGTTCGTCTGCGAGCTGAATGTCCACCTCCTCCTCCTCCTTCTTCTTCTCCTCCTCCCTTTTTGGGAGGTGGAGGCCCGCCGGCGCCGAGCTCGCCGTCTTCCTGCTGAAACACAGCCGACCCGTTGGAGTCGCAGCGCCGACGCTTCGGCCACCGATCAGAACACTCAGACCGACCTGCTGGCCTTCGGCCCGCCCTGCTCCTGGACACGCCCACCGCAGCCCGGCGCCATCGCCGGGGAAACGGAGGATGCTGGGATGTGCTTCCCCCTGCCTCGGCCTTTACCCCGCTCCTCCCAGTCTGGGGGGAGAAGCAGCGCGTCAGTCTATTACCGGTGAGTGTGTGTGCGTGTGTGTGTGTGTGTGCGTGCGCGTGTGTGCGTGCGTCCCACCTCCATGCCCGTTGCTGAGTCTCTTGTCTCTGCCCACCACGGTGCTCCAGCTGTTCTCATCACTGAGGGGGCGGAGCCTCCACAGAGGAACCTGTCTACACGGACAAAACCAGATCGACCAATCACAAGAGCCGATCCTGCCGGGTCAGAACGACCTGATCTTCTCGTACCTCTTGCCCAGTTCTTCTATGTAAACGCTGACCAGGCCGTTGTTGGGGGGCACCTCCTTCACAGTGGCAGTGTAGCTCCGCCCACTTGCCTCAAGGCAGACCTACACACACACACACACATTAAACGGTGCATTTAGCGCAGGTGAGGGGCGTGAACACGGCACGCACCCGACAGCGGTCGCCGGCGCTGAACTGCATCCCGGCGGCGATGCAATAATCCATCTTCTGTTGGGCTGCGGGGAACAATCGACCGTCAGAACGGAGGCGTGGCGCCATCGATCGGATCAATGGCGCCTCCGCTACCTCTGCTGCTCTTCAGCCAGACGTCGTACTCGATGTTCCTGAACAGAGTCGGGTTCAGCGAGCGCCGCACTCGCTCAGGCAGGTGTCGGCCCCGCCCACGTCCCTGAGACACACACAAGTTCAGCGGCGTCGTGCCCGATCAGCGGATTCAGTGCGCGTTTGTGTGTGCGTGCGTGCGTGCGTGCGTGTGCACGTTACCCTGGTGTGTCTCGGCGCCGGCGCTTCGTTTTCGATCCTGCACCATAAAGCCAGATTGTAGATCAACTTTAACGGAGACCAGGCGTCCGAAGGTCGTTTCTGAAGGGCGTCTCACCAGAGCGGCTCGCCGGCGTCCCCGTCGGACTCGTCGCTGGTGTCGCAGGCGGCCATGTTGTCATCGATGGGAAGGTCAGAAGGTCGCGGCGTGCGCTGACGCGCGCCCAGCAGGCTCTGGCTGATGTGAAACACGCGTTCGTAGAGCAGCTCGTAGAGGACGGCTGCAGGCGAGACGGCAAACGGCAGCGTTACCCCGACCCGTGGCCCCGCCTCCACGCCGGCTGGCTGTTACTCACACTGGCAGAGCGCGGCGTTCTCCAGGTGGCTGATGGGATAAATGCTGTCGTAGTGATTCCTGTTCAGGAAACACAGAAGCACCTGAGGAGCAGGAAGAAGCGCCGTGAGATCCGGTTCCTCCCAGGCGGCTGAGCCAATCACAGCTCTGCTCCAGCTGGACACGGCGAAGCCACGCCTTCTCACCTTCTCCTCGAAGTTGTTCCCGGTGATGTTGACGGCTGGTTTTCCAGGTTCCTGGAAGATCAGAAAATCCCTCCTGGACAAAGGGGGCGATAAACACCCGGACCTGAGAGAGCTGCCGCCGGGCGGGTCGGGACACGCCCCTTCTTACCTGTACATGACGGCCAGCGCGTTGATCTCCACCTCGCCGACCCATTGCTGAAAACAAGCCGACGCGTCACCAGGATGCAGAATCATTGCAGCGGAACACTGAAAGCGAGCGGCGGGCGGCGCCGCCGGGCCGTACCTGCGGGTCCTGCAGTTTGTCCACGTAGCTGTCGAAGTCGCCTTCGATGAACTGGACAGAGAAGTTCTGAGTCTTAAACCCACTCAGCAAACGACCGGTACCAACAGAACCAGAGCTTCTCTACATTCAAAACATCCCGTGGTGACACGCAGACAGACGGGGGACAGGCGGGGGACACGCGGGGGGACAGGCGGGGGAGAGACGGGAGACAGACGGGGGGCAGGCGGGGGACAGGCGGGGGACAGGCGGAGGACAGGCGGGGGACAGGCGGAGGACAGACGGGGGACAGGCGGAGGACAGGCGGGGGACAGGCGGAGGACAGACGGGGGACAGGCGGGGGACAGGCGGAGGACAGGCGGGGGACAGGCGGAGGACAGACGGGGGACAGGCGGAGGACAGACGGGGACACGCGGGGGACACGCGGAGGACAGACGGGGGACAGGCGGGGGACAGACGGAGGACAGACGGGGGACAGACGGGGGGCAGGCGGGGGACACGGGGGCAGGCGGGGGACACGCGGGGGACACGCGGGGGACACGCGGGGGGCAGGCGGAGGACACGCGGGGGACAGGCGGGGGACAGACGGAGGACAGACGGGGGACAGGTGGGGGACACGCGGGGGACAGACGGGGGACACGGGGGCAGGCGGGGGACACGCGGGGGACAGACGGGGGACAGGCGGGGGACAGGCGGGGGACACGCGGGGGACAGGCGGAGGACACGCGGGGGACAGACGGGGGACACGCGGGGACAGACGGGGGACACGCGGGCCGTCCCTACCGCTTCATACTGCTCTCTGTTCCGCCTCAGGAACGCCACACATTTGGCCCGAACTGTCGTGTGAAGGCTTTGACAGTGCAGCACCTGTGTGGGGTCAAAGGTCAACTGCAACAACAGAGATCGCTTCACACCCTCATACCAAGACGTCCAGAAAAATGAGGTTAAAGAAAGGCCCGACTCGAGCTGGCACGGTGGCGCAGTGTGTAGCGCCGTCTCCTCACAGCAAGAAGGTTGTGGGTTCGAATCCTTTCCGTGTTCTCTCCCAGTTTCACCCAAACACCTGCAGCCGAGCTGAATTGATCACTCCGAATTGTCCGTGCTACTTTTATTGTTTAAATACATAAAGAAGTACACTAGTGTGTAATTTAGAATAATTAAACATGTAATATGTTTCCTCCATTCAGCAGATCTCGGGCATCTCGTTTGTTTTTATTTGCATTGAATGTTCTTGTAAAATGAAAGTGAAACATTCATGCTAATATTCAGTGCGCAGTTCAAAATCAATGTTATCGCCGGCATTAACATTTGTTCGTTTCATACCTCTATAAATATTCTGAAACACTTCAATGTACTTTTATCCGATTACTCGAATTCATGAATCGATAGACTAATCGATAGCTGCAGCCCGAGTTCAAAGAGACCACAAAGTAAGAAACTGTCCGAGTTTGTCGGCCATCGTGTTTATGGTGTCTGCCCTTAGCCCCGAGCTAGGCTAACTTTAGCGGCTAACTTTAGCGGCTAACTTTAGTCACATGCTAGCCCGCCACAACAACAACAGTCACCTGCGCTCTGCTCGCTAGCTCGAAACTTCCCGCTCCGCTCGTGTCCTCACCTGTTCGGCGACGACCCGGAACAAGCACGACCCGTCTTTGGCAATCTTCTTACGATGCAAACCGATCGATTTCAAGTAGTCGTCCATTGATTTCTCCGCGTCTCTCTCCTCGTTATTACTGTGCGGGTTCCCGCCGTCGTCCATGCTAGCTAGTAAACAAACTGCGCGTTCCAGCGTCTGGACGGCTACAAAGTGTTAATTATCCCCCCGATGGAAGTTAAAGCTGTTCATGTGCGACCCGGCGGGCGTCGCTGAACATAAAGGCCGACTCGGGATTAGTTTTCTTGGGAATTAATCCCAGAGAAGGCGCTCCCAGCCGTCCGAAAGTGAAACCGATACAGGTAACTTTAGCTCGCAGTTAGCAGTCGGGCTATAATTAAAACACGCCCCTTCTTCTTCTTCTACGTTAAGTGAGATCCACGCACCACAGCACTTCCTGTTTGGACTGAAGTAGACTTCCAGATTAGATACGATATTAGTAATTCTCTTCTACAATAAACATGATTAGCAGCTGCAGAACATTTATCATTGATGCTGAAGAGAAAGCGCTGTTTTAACAGAAAATAAAACTAAACGCGAAACAACTTCCTGCGAGGTCTTTCAAAAATAAAAGCCAGCCTATAATGAATGACGGGGGCTGGCTGTCAAAATAAAAGCCTTTAAAAAACAACAACGCGACGCTCCCACTGGGGGGGCGGGGGGGGGCTGATTTTTAATCAGAATGATTTTACCCTTTATGTTTGGCGTGATTTAGCATGTTAGCATGCTACTGTATCTGTGAACTATTAGCATGCTAGCATTGGCCCGCCAGCATCACTTCTGACATGATCTTCCGCTTGCATGGACGCTAATCTCTTCTCCCCTTAATCTCATTTCCTGTCGTTTTTACCTCCTTCCCTTCTTCTCCTCTCCTCTTTCCTCTCAGGCCTTTTATCCAGATCTAATAATGACCTCTGTGTGCCTGGGCCCGCCCTGAGCTGAAGGATGATTGGCCAACTCTGGGGCCGCTTCCAGCCAATCGACAGCGCTCCATCTTACCGCCATGGAGACCTACAACATGCCAGGTAACCATAGCAACCACCGAGGAGGGAATAGGACTCATGGCGATTGACACTTCTCCTCCCACACGAGGTGGCGTGTGACCTTCATTCCATCCTCCAGTACTAGTACTGCTGTTAGTACCCAGAGCAGGGTGTATACAGTAGGGAGTACTAGTACTGCTGTTAGTACCCAGAGCAGGGTGTATACAGTAGGAGTACTAGTACTGCTGTTAGTACCCAGAGCAGGGTGTATACAGTAGGGAGTACTAGTACTGCTGTTAGTACCCAGAGCAGGGTGTATACAGTAGGGAGTACTAGTACTGCTGTTAGTACCCAGAGCAGGGTGTATACAGTAGGCAGTACTAGTACTAGTACCAGCGAGTGCCTCTGCAGGTTGGCCTCCCGGAACATGATGAGTAACGGCGCAGCGCGAGTCGGATGAAATGAATCTTTATTGATCATTTCAGCTGCAAACAGTAACAGGATACAGGAAATGAAGAATCAAAGTATTCGAGGAAACTTTCTGAGACGATCACACAAAAACGGAGCTTTTTCTCCTTCATGCTTCTTTGTGTGATTTTGTGGTGAGAACTTGTTTAATCAAAGCGATCAGACAAACAGGAAGTCCCAGAACATGTCAGGAAATCAACACGGACTCAAATCAATGCTAACATGCTAGCCCCCGAGCCTTAATGATGATGTCACTTTGTTGGTTAGAGAACTTTTCATAGTTTCTACATGCTTTAATCCTGGTAAAGCCTGACCTCGCCCACTCCTAGCCCCGCCCACACTAACAGGAAGTGACATCATTTCTGATGGTTGCGCGGTGGTGGGTGGAGCCGGCGGTTAAACCGCTTGAATCTGGCCTTTGATGGCTCAAAGATAAACTTTGTGGCTTCGTAAAGTTTAATAAACGCGTTTATTTATTTAAATGTCCTTTTCTCTCTAAAGTGCAACTTTAACCTCGGACTCGCAGGAAGTCGTCATGTAAACACAAATCTATAATCAATGCACTAAACAAATATTACAAGTATCGCCACTGTCCTCCGGAGGAGGGATCAGAAAGGAACTGGAAGGCGGAGCCTGAGGTCTCAGCAGGACGTCCCGATGCGTCTCAACCTCCGGTCATAAAGTGCGTTTTTATCACCATAAAGAAATTGTAATAAGCAATAAAAGGTTAAAGAGATAATTAGATGTGGGTGAGGATGGGCGTGGCTTCAAGGTGAAGGAGGTGTGTCTCACCTGGACCATCGCTGGAGACGCAGCCGCCCCCGGACCCACCGGGGAGAGGATTGATCTGATTAACAGCCAAGTATTGATGACGTCATCGACAGGATCTGATAAATGTTCTGTGTTCTACACATCCCACCCAGTCCAGGTTCATACAGTGAACAGAACGCGAGTGCTGGGCGTGGAGGTGGCGGTGATAGCATGCTAATATTAGCAGTTAGCTCGCAGAGCTGTCGCTGCAAAGAGCGTCGTTAGGTTGAAACGAAACCAGGGGATGATGTCATCAGCTGAATCAGGTGACGTCATCATCTGAATCAGGCGACGTCATCAGCCGGGTTCTACAGTGACGGTTTCTGAAGGAGCGACGGGCAGTAAATCAGTCAAACGGCTAAACAGCGAAGAGTTCGGGGATTATATGAGCGACGGCGAGTCAGGAAGCTCCTCCTCCTCAACGAGGAGGAGGAGCAGCAGGAGAGCAGAGCATTTACAAAGACGTTCTCAGA
>NC_090919.1:335795-345795 GCF_040956055.1 Brachionichthys hirsutus
CACCTGATGCTACACCTGATGCTACACCTGATGCTACACCTGATGCTACACCTGGTGCTACACCTGGTGCTACACCTGGTGCTACACACAATGCTACACACAATGCTACACCTGATGCTACACCTGATGCTACACCTGGTGCTACGCATAGAGCTACTCAGCATGAGTTGTTGAAATTGTCAACACAAATAATTTTGTGGTTTTGCACATCTACATCTTTAGCCACGCCCACTGCTAATTCAACCATTCCAATATCACAAAGAACAATAAAACACAACAGCAGACAGGCTTCTACTGGAGTAAAGGTACATGACGTCACTGCTGCAGGTGATCGTTTTAAACATCACCTGAACATCACCTGGTTCTGATGCAGCACATGTAGTACCTGAGCTCTCCACAGGGGGCGCCCCTTCAAAAAAAACACACACAAATCAAAACATTCCTCTTTAAAATGAAATATTTTGACCTCTCCAGTTCACCTGCAGCAAACGTAGTAAATAACCTGCGCATGCAGGCCCCGCCCTCTATGGTCCTTCCTATCCTCTGATTGGTTGGGCCGGTCCTGGGGCGGTCCCGGTTCTCTGGCGGAGGGGCGGAGCGGATTTACCTGCGCTGGTCACGTGCTCAAACATTCCGCTGGAATCACCGACGAGGCGTTCACGTACCTCAGAAATGTCCGTTTTTCCGAAGCTCCGTGACGTCATTGTCTGTTCACAGCCAGTTATCTGTGAGGTCAGGACCCCCCCCCCCCCCACCCCAACAGGATGTACACCAGCTGCTGCCACGCCCACCAGGATGTCCAACAACCAGTCTCCTGATTGGATGTCAGCGTTTCACAGCTGTCGACAGTCACAGCAGATAAAGACGTTTAACATCGAGTTACAGCCTAAAACACCTGAGGTACAGGTACAGGTACAAATACACGTACATATACGGGTACAGGTATTTATATGGGAACAAATACACGTACATATACGGGTACAGGAACAAATACAGGTACAGGAACAAATACAGGTACATATACGGGTACAGGAACAAATACAGGTCAAATGCACGTACATATACGGGTACAGGTATTTATACAGGAACAAATACAGGTACATATACAGGTACAGGTACATATACGGGTACAGGTATGACGTCCTGAGTCCTGAGTACTGTGTTCCTGATGCGGTGGTGCGTTCAGGGCCGCTTCTGAAGTACTGGACTTACCGTCAGGCTTTTAAAGGGACAGTCCACCCAAACGTGCACGTTCAGTCACGTGATCTCTGATCTCACTCCGGATCTAGGCCCCCCCTACATCCTGGACCCCCGTCCTCACACTCTTCAGCAGACGCTGCCTCGTCGGTGGTTCTGAGGAGCAATCCTGCCGGTCCTGATCAGAACCTGGTTCTGCTGAACGCCCCAGACATGTGGAGCAGCCTCCGTCTGGGCCTGTCTGCGGTTCTGCTCTGCCTGGTTCCGTCCACCCGGGGCTTCTCCGGCGGCGCCGGCCGCGCTTCCTGCCAGGCGATGGTTCCCAGCCACATTCGGGCTCAGCCTCTGGACCCTGGGCGGAGTCACGTCACCCTGACGACGTCGACCTCGTCTTACCTGCCTGGACAGCTGGTGACAGGTAACACCTCCGACCCGTCGGGTCCTCCTGGCCCCCCCGGGACTCAATGTGTGAATGAAAGTCAGGACGAAACTGGGTCTGAACCGCTGGAGGGCGTCCAGAAAGAGGGATGCTAACAGGCTAGCATGTGGTTCTGCGTTCCTATTGGCTGATGCGGCGTTTCAGGGGCCCCGCCCCGGTTAACCGGATCCTCCAGCGTACTTCATGTCTCCTCTCCAGTAACGGTCCGAAGCTCTCGGGACTTCATGGGTTTCCTGCTCCAGGCTCGGACCGTGGTGGGCGGAGTCAGGGCCGGGACCGGAGCTGTGAAACCGGGCCCGATGCTGGTGGGCGGGTCCTGGACGCTGACTCCTCCCGGGACTCGCACCCTGCGCTGTCTGTCGGAGGGCGACACCTTGACCCACGCCGACAAGCAGCTGAAGAGAAACCTGTCGTTGGTGTGGAAGGCCCCCCCCGGGCCCCCGGGGGACATCAGGTTCTGGTGAGTATGTGGACTCGTACATCCGGGTCGTGCTGCTGGAGCACGCCAAGCTGAACGCCAGCGCTGTCCGTCCGTCTGTCCTCCCAGCATCACAGTGGTCCAGTCCTACTTTGTATACTGGGCAGGCATTGAGTCTGCACTGGTGCATGATGGGAGACGCAGTCCTTGGAGGAGGAGCACGGTCGCTGCTCTGCCAGGTAACCGCCACACGATGAAACCGGGCCGAGGTCCGGATCCGATCGATGTTCTGATTCCTTTTTGTGTCGTCTCGCTGTCGCACAGATCTCAGCGAGGAAGCGATGGCCGCCGCCGCCGCCGCCGCCGCCGCCGCCGCCGCCGGGCCGTCCGTACAGCCGTCGGTTCCGACAACACGCCACGGAACCAGAACACGCAGCCCTCAAGAGAACCAGCGGAACAATCAGGCAAAGGAAAGCAACACGCCTCAGGACGGGGCCCCCGAAGGACGCGAGGCCGACGCCCACACCCCGCCTACATCCGGGACCACACATGTAGGCCCGGCGACCCGGCCCAGAGACCACCAGAACCCTCATCGGTCCAGAGCCACAGGACAAAGTCCCGCTTTTCTTGATGCTGAGCTGGAGGTGAACCTCCAGGATCCACGCCCCCCCGCTGGTCCTGGATCAGAACCCACCACATCGGGTTTACCTCCGATCGGTCCACGCGGCCCCTCCCAGGTCCACAGCAGGTCCCAGCCCGGGAGGACTCGCCCAAACGGGGTCCAGTCTCTGCCCCACCCTCAGGATCCGTCACAGGTTCAGTCTGGACCCAAACCCGGACCCCCATCCGAGCCTCCTGCTCTTCAGCCCCCCCCCGCCGGGGCCTTCCTCCACAAACCGGTCCCATCCCAGAACCTGACCCGGGGTCAGCCCAATCACCCTCCTCCTCCTCCCACTGGAGGCTCCACCCTCTTATCACCTCCACCTACGTCCTCCAGAACCCTTTCCTTTCCCTCCCCCCCGACTCCTCCCCCGTCCCCTGCTCCTTCTCAGATCTCCTCTAGCTCCTCCTCCCCTCCTCCCTCCAGGAACTCCTCCTCCGTTGGCTCTTCTTCTTCTCCTTCACCTCCTCATCCGTCCTCAACATCTTCTTCTCGCCTCCTCTCCGTGGAGCCGAGGCCGCTAATCCAGAATCGCCTCGCCTCGCCCGATCCTGATCCTGATCCTGATCCGGATCCGAACCTCATTCCAGCGCCGACAGCTGCGGTTCTCGTAAACGTGGAACCCCATCCCAGCTTCGACCTGAACTTCAAACCAAATCTTGACCGTAAGGTGAAACCAAAAGCTCCCGACCGCGGCGCTAAACCCAGTCCAGCTGCAGCTCCAGACCAGGAGGGGGGGCGGCGTCCCGGCAGGCCCCCCAGGTGGGAGCTCGGCCTGCTGCTGGGCTGCTCGGCCGGCCTGGGAATGATACTGGTGGGGGGTCTCCGGTACGTCCACCGCCACACCTGTGGCAGGCGGACACAGGTAACCCTGAACGATGGGGGGCGACAGCACGGGGGGGGGGACCGAGGCCTGATCCACGTCCAGGAGGGGGGAGACTTGGTGAGGGTCCGCAGGATCCCAGAGAACAGCTTCGTGCTCCTGGCGGAGTACGATATCCTGGCCTCACCTGGAGCTCCACCTTCCCCACAGGGATAGGTCCCGGTACCAGAGAGAGAGCCTAGCCTAGCCTAGCCTAGCACAGCATTTAGCTATGACGTACAGCATCCTGAACGTAGCCGCAAAACCCGTCCGTCCGCTGTGATCCAGAGGGGGCTTCGGAACCGGGTCTGATCCAGAGGGGGCTTCGGAACCGGGTCTGATCCATTTAGTCTGTTTCTACCTGAGGACTGGTCCAAAACGAGACGTAGAACTTGAGGGTTCTGCTCGTTGCTTCTGAAATAAACCCACTTTGACGGTTTTACATTGTGAACGTCTTTATTTGATCGTTTGACGACGGTCCGGCTGGATCTGGTCTGAGAGTCAGACCAGATCCAGCCGGCCTACAACACCTCCACAAAACACGGCCCTGAGAAACGGTTTGGTCCAAAGAGTCTGAACCGATCCAGAGGAACCTCAGCGGAACCTCAGAGGAACCTCAGCGGAACCTCAGCGGAACCTCAGCGGAACCTCAGAGGAACATCAGAGGAACATCAGAGGAACATCAGAGGAACCTCAGCGGAACCTCAGAGGAACATCAGAGGAACATCAGAGGAACATCAGAGGAACATCAGAGGAACCTCAGCGGAACCTCAGCGGAACCTCAGAGGAACATCAGAGATCAACCGACGCGATGAGGCCGCGTCGTCCCTCGTCTTCATCGAGCCGGCAGCTGGGAGGAAGAAAACAGCAGAAATCCGAGAGGTTGGTCCCAGTAGCTCCTCCCCGTTCCTGCTGGGAGGCGCCAGTCCTCAAAACAAACGCTCCTTTTCAACAGGAAGTTTGTCTTTTCATAAAAAAATAAGATTCTTTAAATATAAAAGAATTCGAGTGAGATTATCCGTGTTTAAAGGCGGGGCAGCGACTAGTCCCGCCCCCCAGCTGAGGTCTCTGATGATTGGTCGTGATAAGGCACAGTCGGCTGCGTCATCCTCCTCTTCATCAGATGGGCTGAAGAGTCGATCTCCTCCCCACCTGGACAGAAAGAGAAGGCAGACTGTCAGAAGAGAGGAAGAGGACGAGGAAGAGGAAAGGGAAGAGGAAGGGGAAGGGGAAGGGGAAGGGGAAGGGGAAGGGGAAGGGGAAGAGGAAGGGGAAGGGGAAGGGGAAGGGGAAGGGGAAGGGGAAGGGGAAGGGGAAGGGGAAGAGGAAGGGGAAGGGGAAGGGGAAGGGGAAGGGGAAGAGGAAGGGGAAGGGGAAGGGGAAGAGGAAGGGGAAGGGGAAGGGGAAGGGGAAGGGGTTCCACCACCGACATGAGACTGATTTCCTGAAGACGTTGGACGTTTGAACTGTACCTTCTGCATAAACTGGAACTACATCAACTTCTGTCTGTCAAAATAAACACAGCAGCAGTTTTATTGATCCTTCAGGAGGACGATCAGGTTAGTTTTTCAAAATAAAAGACCAAACAGGGGCTGATGGGATCGACCCGATGGATCACCCATCGGGTTTCAATCAGTCGTCTTTAAATCGACGCCGTTAAAGATTATTGAGACAGATTAGCATTTGAATCCAGTTTGTCATTAGCAATCAATCAATCACTTTTGTTGATCGACAAATCAGATCAATCAATCAGATACTAGGGGCGGGGTCTCATGATGAGGGCTGGCCTAGCAGGTGGTGACATCACGAGGGAGCCGATCCACCTGGCGCAGGTGTCTGTTTGCTTTATCTTCTATTCCTGTCCCTGAAGTAACCGTGAAGCAACACCTTTTTCTGAGCGCACCTGAACGTCTCACCGGGAACCTCCTCATCCCAGGGTCATGAGGCGTGTGCAGGTGTGTGCGCAGGTGTGTGTGTGCGCAGGTGTGTGCAGGTGTGTGCGCTGTCAGGACGGAGATGATTGGTGCGCGGCCAGCAGAGGGCGCTGCTGCATGATCAAAGATTCAAATCATCCGACCGCTGATTGGAGATGATTGATCCGATCTGATTGGGAACGGAGGCGTGGCCTCGTTGTTTACTCACTCAGGCAGGCCTATCCTATCTCAACAACACACTCGACTGCAGCAGAGGACACAGGAAGTTAGTGTTGGGATGCGGCCGGGGCGGCGAGCGGCGCCTCCTCCCTACCTTCTGCTGAGCCGTCATCCAGCTCTGGATGGTCGGAACCAGAACGGAGCCCAGCAGGATCTGGGCCGGGTGGTAGATCAGCAGGGGGACCGAGATCAGAGACAGCTGTTCATAGCCCAAGAACACGATCTTCAGCATGGGGATACCTGGAGGGGGAGGGGCACAGCGGCATCAGCTGTGTGTGTGTGTGTGTGTGCGTGCGCGCGTGCGTGTGCTTGTCCTACCCAGGGTCAGAGACTTGTGTGTGGAACAGAACATGATGGCGACGGTATCAGCTGGACTGAATCCTGAGCCGGACCTGCAGACAAACCGGGGTCATGTGACCTCTGACGGCGCACATGATTGGGTGTGACAGAGTGAAAGAGGAGGAGCCTCACCTGGTGGAGACAACGAAGGTGAGCAGCATGAAGCTCACCTGGATGGAGAAGACTGCAGAGAGAGGACGGCGTTAATAAAACGTCCGTCATCACGGACGCTCGATGACGTCACAGGCGTGTCATACTGGATGTGGCCACCAGGGGTCCTCACTGAGAGGCCGTTTCTGTTCATCACAGCGTAGCGTCAGCACTAGCATGTTAGCATGCTTCTCACACACACACACTAGCATGTTAGCATGCTTCTCACACACACACACTAGCATGTTAGCACGCTTCACACACACACACACACACACTCGCACGCTAGCACGTATGAAGCTGATGATGTCATCATTCCTTGGCTCCTGCTAAGCGGTTGCTAACTTGCTGTCTCCAGTCTTTGTGCTAAGCTAACGGAAGACATCATGTCCTGGGGGCCGGACCTCGTCACTAGGAACCCGACGGCAGCGCTAACAGACGGGATAAAGAGGCGTGGCCTCCGCGTCTGCCGGGCCAATCCTGAACTTAAATGGACCCGACCGGTTCCACTGACTGATGAGGACGACCAGCAGCAGGCTGGTGGGGTCCAGCTCCACGTCGGGGTGACTGAAGGTGTCACAGAAGGTGGTGTAGATGATCACGAGGAGGACGGCGCTGCTGATGGCGCCAAACGGAGGTTTCCGCCGCTCCAGGAAGTCCTTGAGGAAACAGCGACACGCCTGCACACAGAGGAAGAACCTGTAAGAACGTCCAGGTGTGTCCGAGCACGCCGATGACCAAACGGGCCTACCTGACCCAGGACGAGAGGAACCACCACCGTCACGAAGAGCTGCGAGAAGATGGAGGTGAAGGGGACGGAGGAGGAGGAGCCGAGCTGGAGGCGGAGACGTCAGAGTGACAGTAAAGGACTGAGAGAAGAACGCGGCCCCGCCCGGCAGGGAGCGGCTGGTGAACGGAACAGGGTGCCGACGATGATGAGGAGGAGGAGGAGGACTCACAAACAGCAGCAGGAGGACAGGAGTCACGACGATCCCCTGCAGGACGAGAGGCCAGGTTAAAGCCGGGCTCACGCCGCTGCTGCATGCTGGGAAACTGAGTTCAAGTCTTACCAAGAAGCTTCCGAACGCCGAGTTGAAGATGGCGGCAGCCTGAAAGCAGAGAGTCACACAGGTGACGCCGGCGAGCAAGGCCCCGCCCACTTCAGGTCGGACAGGTGTGGATCACGGGATCGCTGGCAGGTGGTGACATCATCACACCCACCGCGTTGACATGAGTCTGTTGCTAGACAGGAAGCGGGGGGGCGTGGCCTGTGTGTGCGTTACCTCGTTGCCTCCGACCGCCTTGGTGAGAATCACAGCCGAAGACACCGGCGGGGGCATGCAGCTCACCGTCTGTAACCTAGGCAACCACAACAACAAAGACACTCATCTGGTCCTTCTGGCAGGGCCGGACTCCGATAGAACAAAGGCTGGCGGCCACGCCCACCCACACACCCTCTGAGCAGCCATTGGTCGATCGGCGACAGGGCGAGCACTTTGAGCAGCAGCCAGACGGCGAGGGGGAAGAAGACCAGCGTGAAGGACTGGACGAAGAGGTGGAGCCGGAAGTGAAGCAGCGCATTGGTCAGCTCCTGCAGGCAGAGATCGGGTTACACCCGGTTGGCCCCGCCCTGCCGCGTCGGCGCGAACAAAACCGGCTTACCTCCGTCTTCAGCGAGAGCCCGCTGTTGAAGAAAATCAGAGACACGGCGACGTACGCCACGGTGATCTCTGGTCTGAGTGGACCTGGGGGAGGGGAGGGGCCTGTTAGCGCTGTAACCACGGCTACAGTCCTGGAGAGCAGTGTAGATGTATGCGGATAACTTCATTCAATTAGGTTTCATTGCTGCTCTGATCAGATCTAAAGTAATCTGATCGGACAAGGATCTAAAGTCATCTGATCGGATCGGATCTAAAGTAATCTGATCGGATGAGGATCTAAAGTAATCTGATCGGCTCGGATCTAAAGTAAGCTTTTCGGATCTGATCTGATCGGATCTAAAGTAATTTGATCGGATCTGATCGGATCTAAAGTAATCTGATCGGATCTGATCGGATCTAAAGTAATCTGATCGGCTCGGATCTAAAGTAATCTGATCGCATCTGATCGGATCTAAAGTAATCTGATCGCATCTGATCGGATCTAAAGTAATCTGATCGGATGAGGATCTAAAGTAATCTGATCGCATCTGATCGGATCTGATCACTGCCTAATTCCAGAGAGATTTCCTTTTAGAGTTTACGAGGTGCACCTGAAGGCAGCAGGAGTAAATCTGACCCTGGGTCAGATGCTGGCTCCGACGACCAATCAGCTGCGGCCCCCGGGCCGGTTCAGCCCCTCCCCCCGCCTGCTACGTGGGTAAATACAGGCGTGATTGTGACGTCTGGCCGAGAGTTGTGTTCAGGCGCGTTTGATCTTCTGCCGAATGCGACGTGTCCTTCGGCAAGGCAGCCATTTTGACTGCTTTCAAAGTTTGCAACGTTATAACTTGGTTTAAAAACAAAACTCTGTACCAATGGGATCCTGACGTCTCCTAAACGTGCGTATATATTATTATAACATTGTTTTATTGCTACCTCGAATGACCATAGCAGCCAGATCGACTGCATGCGTTCTACAGGGCGTGTCCTGTGGGCGTGTCCTACGTCACTCTTTGCTCCTTTCTCCTGCTCTATTGTCTTTATTCTTTAGGCTCTGTGAAGCTAAAACCGAGTTTTAGCTTCACTCTGAGCCCAAAAGAGACGAAAATGACAAGTAGAAATAAAACGAGTCATGGAGGCTTTAGCCTTTAGCCTTGCTGAGGAAGACTCTGATGAAGGGTGACCAGTCGTCCCGCATCGTGCGGATTGAACAGCATTTTAATCTCAAATCCGGCATCACGCAGATAAGCAAAGCAAATTGTCATCGCAACAGCAGAGTGTCTTCAGTCGGCTGGCCCCGCCCCCTGGAACGTCCATAATAGCTAATAATGATCACTGTTAAAGGTCAAATGATGACCCCAACCTGTTTTAAATGCTTATAACCGTTAATAATGATCACTGTTAAAGGTCAAATGATGACTCCAACCTGTTTTAAATGTTTATAACCGTTAATAATGATCACTGTTAAGGTCTATTGATGACATTTGTATTGTTTGTTGCAGGTCGAGTCGGCCTTTTGTCATTGCAGAGACGTGTTGCTTCAATGAAATCAATAAAACTCATCGTTTTCATTGGTGACGTTTCTTTTATCGATTCCTTCTTAGATCATTATAACAATAATCCAGATTATAATGTCCGAGTGTTAAAGATGGAGCAAACAGGAGAAGAAACGGGAGACCGGGGAGACGTTTTCCAGAGGATGAAGGAGGAGGAGTCTGTTTGTGACGTCCAGGCACTGAGTTCTGACGTCACACTTGTCCGAGGGTCTGCTCAGGGAGTTCGTGTGTTTGCTCAAACACATGAGACATTAGAGGGAACATTGGTCTCCGGTAAACCGCGTCCTGGGCCGTCCGTCCCCGCGGGGACTGTCCCGAGCACCGGGCACCGACCCCCGAGCACCGAGCACCGACCCCCGAGCACCGAGCACCGACCCCCGAGCACCGGGCACCGACCCCCGACCCCCCGGGCACCGACCCCCGAGCACCGAGCACCGAGCACCGTCCCCCGAGCACCGGGCACCGGGCACCGACCCCCGACCCCCGAGCACCGGGCACCGAGCCGCTCACCTCCCCTCACGCCGACAGCGGGCTGCAGCTTGGCGGCTGAGATGACCAGCACGATGCCGATGATGAACCATTCCC
>NC_090919.1:350795-358295 GCF_040956055.1 Brachionichthys hirsutus
CCCCCGAATCACAGAAGCTAAGCTAACGAAGACGTAGCATTGGTTTGCATGCTGCTGCTAGCGGGGGGCGCTAGCGTCTGACCGGTGGCTCCTCCCCCCCGTGTTCCAGTTCTACCGGGACGTGAAGGACTGGTGGCTGTTCGGCTTCTACTTCTGCGTTCCCCTGGCGTGTTCCGTCGTCTTCTACGGCCTGATGACGCGCGAGATGCTGCGACACCAGAAGGGAAGTCTGAGGATCACGCTGGGCGAACACCTCAGACAGGTAGCGGCGCCGCGAGGACAGGGCGGGTTAATACCGCGCTGTGGGCGGGGCTAACTTCCTCTCCTCAGCGCAGGGAAGTGGCCAAAGCCGTGTTCTCTCTGGTGTCCATCTTCGCTCTGTGCTGGTTTCCGCTCCATATGAGTCGCCTGCTGAAGAAGACCATCTACAGGTCACATGACGCGCAGCGCTGGCGACCTCCTGAAGTAGGTGCCTTTGATCCACAGCTCTTCTTCTGTGGTTTCTGCGTTTGGTTTGTGCCTCCCGGCCTTCGGCAGAAACGACTTTCGCCGTTTGTTTCCCACTTCCTGTTCGTCCTGCAGCTTCCTGTTGGTCCTCGACTACTTCAGCATCAACATGGCAACCATCAACTCCTGCATCAATCCCATAATACTCTACTTCGTCTCCAAGAGGTTCAGAAACTGCTTCAAGGTAAAAACGGTGATGTCACTGTGATGTCACGGTGATGTCACGGTGATGTCACGGTGATGTCACAGGGTCAGAGATACAGCTGATTATGTAGCCGCAGGTTGTCGGGGGCGATGGTTTAGGCAGCATCATGGGACCCCCCCCCCCAGTTACGCACACATGATGACATGATATGCTGGAGTCCCCCTTTAACCCGCGCCCCCCCCGCCTGTCCTCCCCCTGCCCCCCCCCCCCCCCCCTCTCCAGTCCTGTCTGTGCTGCTGGTGTTATTCTGGCTCTCTCTCCAACAGCATGATGCCGCTGCACCACGGGGCGAGTCAGCACTACAAACACACTGAGAACTGAGAGAGAGAGAGAGAGAGAAAGAGAGTTCCGTCTCGCTGCTGGATGGACAGATCTTAACCGAGGACATGTGGACACTTATTTTCTTGTCCTCCTTTTATTAGCGTTAGCCTCAACGCAGCTTCTTTCTCTGAATTTAGCAACATGCTAATTATTAGCTAAAAGTGTTTTAGTCTTTACCAGGAGTACAAGAACTGTGTACTGGTTACAGGAAGTACTGCAGTATGCTTCTCCTATGGGTAAGCTCGCCTCGATGCTACAGCGGCGTACTGCTGCCCTCTACTGGTGGTTCAGGATGACGTCACAAATATAAACCATCCACCTGTTGTATTTTTAATTTATTAAACTGATATTTAATCTCATCTGATATTTGTATTTATTTATTCATCGTGTTTCTTTGTTTTCGGGTTATTTGGAGGTTTTCATTAAATACTTTAAATGTTACATTAAAGAGTATTTTAATTAAGAGTATATGAATATATGTCACCCCTCGGTACCTGAACTCCTCATATTTCTATTAATAACTGATCACATGACCCCAGACGGATCAGCAGGCGACAGGGTCGACCAATAAGGTGAGGTTCCATCCGTCGTAGTGATGACGTCACCACAGTGTGCACTGAGCTGCAGCCCGGACACGCCCCCTGGCGCGTCATCGAACATCTCTTCGGGTTATTGATCATCCCCCCTGATTGGTTATTGATCAGCACCTTCTTCGTTTCTTGTTTGTTTATTGCGAGTAAACATGTTTGTCTTTGGCAGTGAACGGCTTCCGTAGCTCCGCCCCCGTTTCTCCGCTGCGTTCAGAGCCAAACAAAGACCGACGCGTCGCGGGGGGGGGCGCTGAGCCGGTCCCAGTCTCTGCTGCAGCGGCCATGCTGCTCTCCGCCGTCTGACTTCAAGCTGCCGCCGCTGCGTCTCTGGACCCGGATCAGCACCGGCCCGGACCGGACCGGACCGGACCAGCCCCCCCCCCGACCATCGGTAGGTGTCTCCGTGTCTGTGAACGGCGTTCAGGTTCTGGTCCGGTCCGGTCCAGCTCACGATCAGCTGATTTAGATCCAGGCGCCACATGATGGGAACTAAAGGCACCGCCGTGTGCGCGCGCGCGTGCGTGAGTGCGTGTTCCAAATGAGGCTGCATCACCAGGACGGACGGAGCCGAACCTGGTTCTGGTCGTGAGACCGGATCTGGGCCCGTGTCTTCTAACATCTATATTCTATATTGATCACTGATCACTGATCATCGATCGCTCCTCGGCCCCCCAATCCTTTTTGCATCCGTCCTCCACCTGTCTCCTCTCTTCCAGGGATGGAGGGACGCTGATGTCTCTGGGACAGAACCCACCCAACCAACGAGCGGGTCTGGGGTGGGCTCCGATCCGGAGACCTGTGGTTCTGGGACTGAAGAGTCGGCACCTCAGAGGGAGAAGCTTTTAGGAAGGACCGAGTCCATCTGCAGCGGGACATGCAGGAATCTGGACCATCACATCATTTAAATCATTGATCGTCGGGGTTCTTGTTCTGCAGCTGGAACCAGACCTCGGGTCAGACGGGTCAGCAGGATCCCAGCAGGACACTGAGATATTAAGGGGATAAGACTAGAGTTCTGTGTCCACAAATCGGTCCCTGGTTCTACCGGACCCCAAACGGGACCATAAAACGTCCTGCGAACAGAAGCGTCACCCGGATTCAAACCGACACCATGTCTTTGAGCAAGACCCTGGAGCTGGAGCATTTCGATGAACGAGACAAAGTCCGCCGGGGACGCTCCGCCCGCACCAAGAGAGACGAGTCCACTTCCAGTGCTGGTGGCGGGGGGTCCGGGCCCAGCTCCAGGGCCAGCAGCCTGGTCCCTAGCCCCGCCCACAGCACCAACTGCAGCTACTACCGGACCAGAACTCTTCAGGCCCTCACCTCGGAGAAGAAGGCCAAAAAGGTCCGTTTCTACCGCAACGGGGACCGGTACTTCAGGGGTCTGGTGTACGCCGTGTCCAGCGACCGGCTCCGCTCCTACGACGCCCTGCTGATGGAGCTAACGCGCTCGCTGTCCGACAACCTGCATTTACCCCAGGGGGTGCGAACCATCTACACGACGGACGGCAGCAAGAAGATCACCAGCATGGACGAACTGGTGGAAGGTAGGAAGCATTCCAGCACTAGCATGGCAGCCATGTGGGCTAAGCTAAGCTAACTCACCAGCATGGACGAACTGGTGGAAGGTAGGAAGCATCCCAAGACTAGCATGGCAGCCATGTAGGCTAAGCTAAGCTAACTCACCAGCATGGACGAACTGGTGGAAGGTAGGAAGCATTCCAGCACTAGCATGGCAGCCATGTAGGCTAAGCTAAGCTAACTCACCAGCATGGACAAACTGGTGGAAGGTAGGAAGCATTCCAGCACTAGCATGGCAGCCATGTAGGCTAAGCTAAGCTAACTAGCTAACTCATGTTGGCATGCCGACATCTAACAGCTAAAATGTCAAACTCCAATAGAGGTGCACCTTTGAAGTGGGGAAGGTCGTGTTGCTGTGGCGACCCCTCAGGGGACAAGATGAAAGTCCAGTCATCCTCGACCTCTTCAGTTTTAGCAAACGCTTCATGATTTAATGACCTCCCCCCCCCCCCCCCCCATCACTTTGCATCGGTATTGATGACTGTTTGTGATGTCTGCTAATGAGCATTAGCGACAGGAAGCTCCTCCCCCGGAGACATTCTAGAGGACGGCGGCGTCTCTGGACCAAAGCGCTCCGATGTTAACTGCTTCCGCTTGTGTCCCTGAACGCACCACCGGCTCAGGCGAGTGCTACGTCTGCGCCTCCAACGAGCCGTACAGGAAGGTCGACTACACCAAGATCCCCATCCCGAGCTGGAAGCCGGGCGCCGCCGGGCCCGGCTCGGGTCGGCCCGCCACGGCGTCCGCCTCCAGGGAGAGCAAAGACTTCATCAAACCCAAGCTGGTGACGGTGATCCGCAGCGGCGTGAAGCCCCGCAAGGCGGTGAGGATCCTGCTGAACAAGAAGACCGCCCACTCCTTCCAGCAGGTTCTGGCCGACATCACCGAGGCCATCAAGCTGGACTCGGGGACGGTGAAGCGGCTCTACACGCTGGACGGGAAGCAGGTGACATGCCCCGCCTTCTGCACGGCACACACGCACAGACAAAGGGCCGCTGGTCGCCGTGGCAACCTGCCATCCAGCAATAACCCCCTCCTTTGTGCTCACACGCGGTGGGAGGAGGGAGGAGGACGCCTCGCAGCGTCCGGGACGCCGGGACGAACGGTCGGATTATAATCCTCCGACTGATCACAGCCTGACCAGCTGTCATCACCGAGTGTGTGCGTGTGTGTGTGTGTGTCTGTGCGTGTGTGTGCGTGCAGCTTACCTGTCTGCAGGACTTCTTTGGTGATGATGATGTGTTCATGGCCTGTGGGTCGGAGAAGTTCCGCTACGCTCAGGACGACTTCGTGCTAACACACAGCAGCAAGACAGCAGTGTTTGTTAGCGGTGAGACACACACAGACACACACACACACACACACAGAGACACACACACAGACACACACACACAGAGACACAGACACAGACACACACAGACACACACACAGACAGACACACAGAGACACACACACAGACACACACACACAGAGACACAGACACACACATACACACACACACATACACACACACAGACAGACACACACACACACAGACACACACACATACACACACACACACACACACACACACAGACACACACACATACACACACACACACACACACACACACACACACACAGGGGCATGGGGGCTTTTAATGGTGATGGGTCCTGTAATTACCCCACAGTGTCTCTCTCTCTCTCTCTCTCTCTCTCTCTAGAGTGCAGACTCAAGGCTCGATCGACCGCCCCTCCTAAACCTAAGACCCCCAACAGCTTGTCCTCCAAGATGTCCCCTAAAGTCCCGTCCAGGACAAAGTCTCCTGGCCCAGGTGAGAACACCCCCCAGGTTGGACACTGGGTCATCCTGACCAATCAGACGGCTCATTTCTCTGTTGTGTCCAGCCAATGAGCCTTCAGGACCGCAGTCAGCTGCAAAGTCCACCAGGTGTAGCCCCTCCCCCAACAGTCCCGGCACGCGGCGCAGCCTCAAGGTGATTGGTTCGGACTCAGTTAGCATGTAGCCGAAAGTTAGCACGGTTTCAGCCAATCCATCGATTCTGTTCACATACAAAAGGGATGAATCTGGTTTTGTGTCCAGACGGCGCCGGACGTAAACGGAGACGCCGAGCAGCCCGATGACATCACTGATGAAGGTGTGGCCTCTCCTCTTCTGATCTGAAGGTGATTTTAAACCAACGCAGTCGTTTTGAAAGAGAACTCTTCTCCACAGTGAACGGGAATCAATCAGTGTCCTCGTCCATCATCAATGACAAGTACCGGGTCGGAAAAGTGATCGGAGACGGAAACTTCGCAGTCGTGAAGGAATGCGTGGAGAGGTAAGGGGGCGGGGCCAAACAGATGAAGTAAGAACATGCAGCAAAGTCTGTAATTAATAGGAATAAAACGATATTCTGGCTTCATCTGTTTGTTTTCACCAATTAGGAATTTATTTTATTTTTTATATAAATATTTTAAGTTATCCGTGTGAAATAAAGGCTTGTTCATGTTTTCCACCTCAGTTGATTGAAATTATTTTACATTTAAGTCCGATCTATGTGTTTGATTGACAGGCTGACGGGACACGAGTTCGCTCTGAAGATCATCGACAAAGCTCGCTGCTGTGGGAAGGTAATCAGTCCGGGTCCACGCGGTGAAACGGTCCGGGTCCACGCGGTGAAACAGTCCGGGTCCACGCGGTGAATCGGTCCGGGTCCACGCGGTGAAACGGTCCGGGTCCACGCGGTGAAACGGTCCGGGTCCACGCGGTGAATCGGTCCGGGTCCACGCGGTGAAACGGTCCGGGTCCACGCGGTGAAACGGTCCGGGTCCACGCGGTGAAACGGTCCGGGTCCACGCGGTGAATCGGTCCGGGTCCACGCGGTGAAACGGTCCGGGTCCACGCGGTGAAACGGTCCGGGTCCACGCGGTGAATCGGTCCGGGTCCACGCGGTGAAACGGTCCGGGTCCACGCGGTGAATCGGTCCGGGTCCACGCGGTGAAACGGTCCGGGTCCACGCGGTGAAATGGTCCGGGTCCACGCGACAGTCCTCGTGCAGACCTGAGCAGCTCCACGTGTGTGTGAACAGGAACACCTGATAGAAAACGAAGTGGCGGTGCTGCGTCGCGTTCGCCATCCCAGCATCATCCAGTTAATGGAGGTTGACGAGACGCCCAGTCAGCTGTTCCTGGTCATGGAGCTGGTCAAGGTGCGTCCTCCTCTTCCTTCCTTCCTTCCTGGCCTCTCCGTCTTCGTCCTCTTTCTATTTCCGTGCTGCTCCCTTCAGGGCGGAGACCTTTTTGACGCCATCACCTCCTCCACCAAGTACAGCGAGCACGACGCGAGCGCCATGGTGTTCAACCTGGCGGGGGCCATCAAGTACCTGCACCGGATGAACATCGTCCACCGCGACATCAAGCCAGAGAACCTGCTGGTACACAAAGGATGTACAAGTACACACAAAGAGAGCACCGCAGCGGCAAGGCACAAGCGTTAGCTAGCTGGATAGAAAGCAAGGCTTTAAAAACAACAACATATAATGTCTCTGTAAAAGTAACACATTTCCCCTTCAGTTCGTAAACAATAACATGCTAATTAGCAAGTTTTAGAGCTGCACAAGGCTAGTTGTTTAGCTAAGCTAACTGGTTTGCCCCTCTATAAAATATATTTTTCACGAGCATTAGCCTCCGTCTGAGCTTACCTAGCATCATGCTACCTTTGAGCTAAACATCCTGTGATGTTTTCAGGACGTCTGAAACCAGTTGTACATGAACTGTGTACTATTTACTTGCTTGCTGCACCTTTACTGTGTGCTGAGCAGCGTTTAGCGGTGCTAGCGCGGCGCATGCTAACTCGCTGCCTCAGCATTAGCCGTGCGTTCCGTGTCCTTCAGGTGTGCGAGTATCCGGACGGCACTAAATCGCTGAAGCTGGGTGACTTCGGCTTGGCGACGGTGGTGGATAAACCGCTGTACACCGTGTGTGGCACGCCCACGTACGTCGCCCCGGAGATCATCGCTGAGACCGGGTGAGGGCGCGGGAGCCGGAGGAGAGCCCTAAACGGGGCGGGGCAGGGCGTGACAGGTGTGTGTTTGTGTGCAGGTACGGCCTGAAGGTGGACATCTGGGCCGCCGGGGTCATCGCCTTCATCCTGCTGTGCGGATTCCCTCCATTCAGAAGGTCGGTGACCCGTAACATGCCAGTTTGTCTTCTAGTCAGGTGCCCCCCCCGGACACCCAGGGGTCAGGGCCCCCACTGGACCTATAACCGTTGGATGATGTCATCCTGTGGGTGGAGTCTACTTTGGGGCTCTGA
>NC_090919.1:363035-375535 GCF_040956055.1 Brachionichthys hirsutus
CAGGATGGTGATCTCTGGTCGCCTAGCAACAGGATCAGCATGTGAGATAGAGGATCGGCGCTAACTTCCTGGTTCTGAGGAACCGGTTTGTTGACTGTAAACACAAACCCTCAGCGTTACCTCCGGTCTCTGTCCCGGTCCCGGTCCCGGTCCCCGGGGGACTCGGAGACGGACGCGGACCTGGCAGAGGCTGAAAACCGAAAACCAAACGGGTCAGAAAGCAGCAAGCGTCTCCGGCGCCGACCCGCTAACGTGCTAGGAGGAAAGGAGGAGCCAGGACGTGGAGCCGATCCGTCGGTCTCCTCCAGGTCTGAAGAAGAACCTGCTCAACACTCACTCCTCTTGATGACGGCCCTGATGGAGGACAGCGGGCCCTGGCTGGGGGGGGGGGAAAGGAAAACATGAGTCACATTATTTCACATCAGCCCCCCCCCCCCCCCCCCCCCCCCCGTTCAGCTTGCTTCAGATTATTGATTATCGATCTCTAGAGGAGTGAACGGGACGCAGCTCTCTGATGCACCTGGACCCGAGGCCACGCCCACTCACCTGAGACGGTGATCCGGTTTACGCCGGTCAGGACGACCTGCAAGAGAAACACATTTAGGCAGGCAGACAGGCAGGCAGGCAGGCAGACAGACAGACAGGCAGGCAGACAGGCAGACAGACAGACAGGCAGACAGGCAGGCAGGCAGGAAGACAAAGAACTCTTCACTTTTTCTACTTCTACTATTTCCTACCTCCTTCCCTCCCTCCTTCCTTCCTTCCCTCCTTCCTTCCTTCCTTCCCAGAAATTAAACGCTGATGAAAACTCCGAAGGACTAAAACTCGTCTTTCTTTTTCTCCTTCCGTCTTCTTCTCTTCTGTCTGTCTCTGGAATCCTGACGGGACCGCCCCTCCTCCTGATAGGTGGCGAGCGCCCAGGAAGTGGGGCTGTGATTGGCTGCTGTGTGAGTCTTATGGCTTCCAGATGTTTTAGCGGCGCAGCGCTCATTGTCTTCTGGCATCTCCACCTTCTCTGAACCCGTGATGTCATCACGCCTTCCTCTCTCCTTTCCTTCCCTCCTCCTCCTCAGCGCTACCAGAGAGGAGACGGTCTGACGTCCAATCAGAGGAGGAGATCAGGCACCATGTGACGCGTAACGCATGTTCTATGTCACACCTAGCTAGCTAACACCGCTCTGGAGCGACGCCCACTGTCCAGCTTCGCTATCTGTAGTGAACGTTAGCATGCTAGAGGCTAGCACCACGGCCATTCGTCAATGGTCCCACCTGGCTGTGACATCATCGTGTCATGAGTCAGCTGGTCGGATCACTTGACGCTGGATTGATGACATTAGCTTTTTTTACTAGCATTAGCTCTAAACTAGCCTCTGATGGCATCTGAACTTCCTGAGCAACATGCTAATTAGTAGCTAACACAGCGTGCAGACCGGGGCCGCGTGCCACTTTACAATAAACTCAAGCCCAGAGAGCCAACTCTGACTGTTGTAAATGAGCAGGTTTACAGTATTTAAACATGAAGTACCATGTGATTGACTGTTATATACAATAGTACACACCTAGTAAAAACACTGCAGCCAGCATTAGCATCTCTCTCCTGAGGACACACCTAGTAAAAGCACTGCAGCCAGCATTAGCATCTCTCTCCTGAGGACACACCTAGTAAAAGCACTGCAGCTAACATTAGCATGTCTCTCCTGAGGACACACCTCGTAAAAATACTGCAGCTAACATTAGCATGTCTCTCCTGAGGATACACCTAGCACAAACACTGCAGCTAACATTAGCATCTCTCTCCTGAGGACACACCTAGCACAAACACTGCAGCTAACATTAGCATGTCTCTCCTGAGGATACACCTAGCACAAACACTGCAGCTAATATTAGCATCTCTCTCCTGAGGACACACCTAGCACAAACACTGCAGCTAACATTAGCATGTCTCTCCTGAGGATACACCTAGCACAAACACTGCAGCTAACATTAGCATGTCTCTCCTGAGGACACACCTAGCACAAACACTGCAGCTAACATTAGCATGTCTCTCCTGAGGATATACCTAGCACAAACACTGCAGCTAACATTAGCATGTCCCTCCTGAGGATACACCTCGTAAAAATACTGCAGCCAGCATTAGCATCTCTCTCCTGAGGACACACCTAGCACAAACACTGCAGCTAACATTAGCATGTCCCTCCTGAGGATACACCTCGTAAAAATACTGCAGCTAGCATTAGCATCTCTCTCCTGAGGATACACCTAGCACAAACACTGCAGCTAACATTAGCATGTCTCTCCTGAGGATACACCTAGCACAAACACTGCAGCTAACATTAGCATGTCTCTCCTGAGGATACACCTAGCACAAACACTGCAGCTAACATTAGCATCTCCCAGTTAAACCAGTAGGTTACCCTCCCAACCCACTAGACCAGCTGGGATGCTACACACGCCTCACAACCACCACGTAACAAACACCAATGGTTTCCAGGGCAACAGGACCAGGTGTCCCGTGACAACTTATTTTTCCCACGGGGTCCGGCGTGGATCGGAACACCGGATGCTTCACCTCTGGATCCGTTCGGCTGCCGTCGAACCCCTTGTCCCCGGGTGTCCCTCATGTTGTCCTCCTCTTCTTCGGACCGAGCTTCGGCCATGTCTCCGGTCTCTCCTCCGGTATGTCCGTCCGAGGAAAATGGAGCCCCCTGCCGTTAACATCCACGGCTACGGGTCGGGAGAAGTTTCCGAACACCGGCAACTTGTGCGGGGTCGACTTCCAGAGGTGCGGGCCGTCGAGCCGCTGTGGCTGGGGGTGAAGCCCGGAGTCTGGCGGGCTGCTCGGGTTTCTCCGAAGCTTCCTTGTTTGGCCCCGACAGGCGCACGAGCCCCGGCGGCGTGACGTCACCGCCTGCAAATAATGACGAAGCAAAACAAACATTGTTCTAATTATTTAAGAAAAAGAAAAGAAAGAAAGTATACTTAAAATACAAAAGTATCATTACACCGTGTAAAAGTAAATATAGTACTAACATAAAAATTCCAAAATCAATCAATCCTTGAATAGTTCAATAGTTCGAATCACCCACTCATCTCTCAGGGCACGCCCCGCACGCGTCGCCAGCGTATCGCGGGCCACACAGAGACACTTGGAGGAAACCGGAGAGAACATGGATAGGATTCGAACCCGCTACCACCTTGCTGTGAGGCGAATATACGGTGGAAGGTGCTCAAAAGCGTTTGAAGCTGTGGGCGTGGCTTGCCGTCTGGAAGGGCGGGGCAACTGGTAACAGCGGCTTAAACCCTCCGGAGCTCAACCGGGCCTGGGTTCGGTTCCGAGGCAGCAGCGATCCAGCCCAGGTAAGTCCGGACCGGTAACCGGAGCATTAACGGGCAGGTGACCCGCGGTTCGGATCGGTCAGGAACCGGCTGAATCTGTTCTATTGATCTGTTTATTATTGATTATTAACAGATGATCTGTTAATAATCTGGCTCCCGATGGTGCGCTGCCACCCTGCCCTCCGATCCCCCTCCAGGCCAAGAGCTGGCTGCCGTCGCCCATGAGCAAAGCATCGCTCCGGACTGATGTGCTCCCGGCTCAGAACCCCCGGCAGGCCCGGCTCCCGGTTTTGATGGATCAAAGGGACAAACACAGCGATCGTTGGGAAGTCATTTATTTGATTTCTTTTGTCCGTCCTGAGCTTCCGTAGTAAAAACATTTATTGACACAGCTGATGCTTTTCTTATTGGATTGCTAATCAGTGCTATTGATTCATCAGAACGACTGGAGAGCGATCATTCATTGTGAATAACGTCCAATCAGAAGCTCATAGCCTGCTCTCAAGTCTCACGCTGACCTTTTCTGGACCAATCCCATTGCTGCTCGGCACAGTGGCTCCGCCTTCTGCGTCATCTGCTGAGGTGAAATTAAAAACGTCATTAAAATGTCTAAATCCAGCCGTAGTTTTTATGAAGCTAGCTGGAAGCTAACCTGCTGTTTAAACGTGAGAAAAGCACAGAAGTGCTAAACCAGTTCGTTTAACTGTTGACTTGGGGTTAGCTTAGCATCAGGGTTAGCACATACTGGGTCATCTGGGTGTTCCTGCTGACCTTTGACCTGTCGACCCAGGAGGCGTGGTCCTGCCAGTCCGATCCCCATCGCGCCGATGGGAGCCGTGGTCAGGATTGCTAACACGGCTACTGTTAGCACGTCCAAGCCGTACTTAATTAAGGTCTCGTCCCCTTCCTCCCTCGCCATGTCCAACGCCTTCGAGCCAATCGCAGCCTGACACACGACAAACAATGGAAGGAGACGTCATTCCACGGTTCCACGCGTTCTAAGGTTCTCAAGGTTCACCACGAAAGAGGATCAGAACCTCCGGGTGGTTCCATCTGTCGGTTCTACAAGTAGAGGGTTCTTTAACATGATGTCATAGCCTCACACAGACGTCTTTCAGGGTCCTGGGGGGTTCTAGAGGGTTCTGTTGGGCGGAACCAGGGCGACACCGACCTGTACGGTGGCCTTAGGGAGCCACGCCACCGAGATGAAGACTTTCTCCTTCAGGTTGAAGCCCCCAAAATGAACCAGCAGGAAGGTGGCGAGCAGGCGGACCACCAGGCCGAGACCGACACAGGCCAGACCCAGACCTGGAGACAAAGACCGGTTCCGTGCTGAGACCGGCTCCGGTCTGGAGCTGGCGGTGAGGGGGCGGTCCTTACCCACGGTGCTGGGACTCAGCGCCGCCACGGCGATCTCTGCTCCAATCAGACCGAAGAGCAGTGGCTGGAAGACGTCCCAGGCCCGGCCCACCAGGGCTGCCACCGGCGCCTGTTGGGCCAGGTTAAACAGGCTCAGCGGGGCAAGACTGTATCCGTGGCTTTGATCCGGATCAAAGGAACTCTGACGGCCGGTACCTTGTCTGCTTTCCAGCCCAGAGCAGCCAGGAAGGCCAGGACCAGCGTACAGAGACCCCCCGCCCCGGCGAAGCCAAGGACGTGAGTGAAGAAGACCGAAAAGACGGACAGTCCCAACAACAGGACCGTCCTCCTCAGGACCAGGTCCTCCTGCAGGGGGAGGGGCGCACAGGTGAGGACCCGCTCCAGGACAAGCAGCGTGCCGTTCGTCTCACCTGGTCTGCACTGGGGAACCAGCTCAGGAACAGACCCAGGATCAGCCCCGCCAGGACTCCGCCCACCACCTCCAGCAGGCCCTTCAAGATGTTCATCCACGTAGAACCTGCAGCAGAGACGGCAGGTAGAACACGGCGAACCCGCCCGGAGCAGAACCACCGGTACCGACCTGTAGAGAAGGCGACGCCCAGGCAGGAGGAGAACCCCGTGATCGCCAGGACGTCGTCAAAACTCCCAGCAGCCATCAGCAGGGTGGGGATTCCCTGAGGCGCAACGAGAACCCAACAGAACCTCACAGAACCTCACGGAACACGGAGCGGGTCCGATGGGGGACCCAACGGGCCCTACTTTACCTTCTCCACGCCGTAGCCTCCTCTCTGCAGGAGCAACATGGACGGAACCACGACGGCTGGAGACACGGCAGCGAGGACAAAACTAGAGACAGAGAGCGTCCTTCCATTGATTTAGCTGCAGTTTGTTTATTCACAATGCGTGTGTGTGTGCGTGCGCGTACCCCAGTATGAAGCCCCACACCCACGGCAGACCCAGCAGGAAATGAGAAACCACGGCAACGATGCAGGCCTCTAGCACGCAGGGGCCGACGGCGAGACGCACACACACCGCCTTCAGACGACTCAACGCCTGCAGGGACCCAGACGTGACTCGTGTGTGTGTGTGAGTGCGAGCGCGTGTGTGTAGGTGCGTGTGTGTGTGTGAGTGCGTGCGCTCACCGACGGGTCGAGGCCCAGCCCAGCTCTGGTCAGGATGATTGACAGGGCAATGTTCCTCAGCGCTGCCGACCAATGAGCATCGATGAAGACGGCGTCCATTACGTAGGGAACGTTACGTAACAACAGACCAGCCAGCAGCATCCCTGAAGCACAGTCACACACCGGATTAGACCGGATTACACAGGATTAGACCGGATTACACAGGAATAGACCAGATTAGACTGGATTAGACCAGATTACACCGGATTACACAGGAATAGACCAGATTAGACTGGATTAGACCAGATTACACCGGATTACACAGGAATAGACCGGATTAGACCGGATTAGACCAGATTAGACTGGATTAGACCAGATTAGACTGGATTAGACCAGATTAGACCGGATTAGACCAGATTAGACAGGATTACACTGGATTAGACCGGATTATATCAAATAAACCCAGATTAGACTGGCTTGGGCCGGCCCGTACCGAGCAGCGGTGGGAAGGGGGGCAGCGTGGGCAGCTGGACCAGTCCCACCAGTTTCCCTCCCAGGACGGCGCAGATGAAGAGGACGACGAGTCCAAACAGGTTCCCTCCGGGGAGACACTGGCGTCCCGTGATGGACCAGACGACCCCGAACAGCAGCGCCAGCAGAGACGCTGGTCCAGAACCGAAACACGGGTCACTGGGGGCACGAGCGGTTCCAACAGAACCCTCTGGGTTCGGAAATCAAACTCACCTTTAGTGACGAGGAGGTTGACGAGGCCCCGAGGTCCAGACGGACAGCGAGACGGGTCGGACGGCGCCATCTTCATCAGAACACACGTTTACATGTATGAGACAAGGGCAGAACCACCGGAACCGAGACGACACCAGAACCACCGAGACGGAGACGACACCAGAACCACCGAGACGGAGACGACACCAGAACCACCGAGACGGAGACGACACCAGAACCACCGAGACGGAGACGACACCAGAACCACCGGCGCCGAGATGACACCAGAATCACCGGCGCCGAGACGACATCAGAACCACCGGGACCGAGACGACACCAGAACCACCGGGACCGAGACGACATCAGAACCACCGGGACCGAGACGACACCAGAACCACCTGCCTGTGATTGGTTCACTCACCGCGGCGTCCGGTTCCTCCGTCTTCCTCTGAGTTACCACGGCGATCTCGGCGTCCTCCTGACACACCTGAACTTTACTCCCTCGCTTCACCAGACAGGTGAGGGAGGGAGGGAGAGAGAGAGAGAGAGAGAGAGCATATGCACTTTGTCCCGCGTGTGTAAATAAATCCAGGTGATCCAGGTTCTGTTTGACCAATCAGAGGGAGCTGGTTCTGGTTCTGGTTAAACAGAACCCTCAGGTCTGGTTCCATGTGTGCTGCTGTTTACATTCATCACTCCAACACTTAGTAATGGCGGTCGGTGGTGGGCGTGTCCACAGGGAGGCGTGGCCGTTCCCTACAATCGAGTTCACGGCTTCCTGTCCCTCGTCTCTTTTTATTGATCCAGATTTATTGGCTTATCATTTATCATGGAAAACATCAGCAGAGCATCGTTGACCTTGACCTGGGCCTCCTGTGACCTCTAGCGCCCCCTTCAGGACCGTCGTCACGTGTCAGCGGTGATAAATTAACAGAATGAGGTCACTGTTTTTACTCTAGTTCATTATTGAAAACATTCCAGAGCAGCAGCCAATCAGAGCGGCAGGTACGGCGCCTGTACCTCAGTGGGCGTGGCTCGGGCGCCGGAGGTCCGGAGGTACCGCTTGGTGGATTCTCGGTCCATCATCTGAAACAAAGAACCTTTATCTTTATTGGCCTTGAAGGGGGGGAGAAGACCAGGTCCGACCCCCCCTCCCCCCCCCTGATGGGTGAACCCCTGCCCTGCCGAAGGAACCCATCGATCCCCGATCAGCCCGTTCCCGGTGGGTTCTTACCTTCGGCTGATGGCGGGACGCGACCGGAGCCGAGAGGAGGAGACGACTGACGGGTTGTCATCGCGGGACGGCGTGTTTATAAGGGCCGTGCGTGCGTGAGTCAACGACATCACGCACGCGCCGGCGCTGCGTTCACGGTCACCTGTAGACAAACACGTCTCATTAGCTGGACATAATGGCAGGTGTGTGTCGGCGCGTGCGTCCGTGTGACACCTTTGTTCCGCTCAAACACCTGATTAACGGACAAACGGCGAGCATGACGTCAGACTGCGCGTCCGAAGGCTGATTCATCCGCCGCTGAAAATAGTCCCGACCGGCTGGAAGCGAGGGTTCGCTGTCTTTAACCCCGAACATCCCATAATACTCTCCTCATCCCCGATGCCCTGAAAGACGGACGTTAGCAGTCACTAGCTAACAGAATGAAGACCTCATTATAGCGTCTTTAGCTACGCTCTTATTAGCCAGCTACAGTTAGCTTAGCCATTACTAGCTAGCTAGCATACAGCTAGATTAGCTTCCGGTCAGTTCTGGGCTACGGTGGCTCCGTGGGGTCAAAGCGGCCTCTTGCCTTGAACCTGAGGTTAAATGCCTTTTTAGCGGTTGAAGTTTTGTTCATTTTAAAGCGACATCGAGGTTGTTGGTTCAAAACCATCGTCGTAGTTTTCATGTGGCCGAACGTTGTGATTTTACGCTTCACGGCAAATGTTAGCGGAGTTTTTACAATTCATGTTTTGGACAACAGAAGAAAAGTCACATGTGTGACTTTTTGTGTAAAACTAAAACTTTAAGAATAAAATTTTGTTTTTTTTAACCTTTTCTGAACCAGGTTTCTTTCCGCTTTGATCCGCCGTCTGGTCCACCATACAAATACAGGAAGTGCTTTTTATTAGTAGCGAATGGGAGGAAGTGGAACGGGACTAGCTGCGCTGTGATTGGCTGCTGATGGTGAATCACACTCACGCAGACAGAGTGGAGTTTTATTGGTGATTTACTGTGATACAAACCAAATGTCACGCTTTACACAAAACATCACGCGCTACAGATCACATGATCGTCATCATCATCATCATCACAACAGCCCTGCGCGATCAGCATGACATACAAAAAGCTGTAGAAAAATACTCTTAAAAAAACAAACGACAACAACCACTCGGAATGTTCTGGGTGTCGCTAGACGCTAGCATGAGCGCTACATCGGGCAATTTGTTGGACAACTTTTAAATAAAGGAGGGATGAAGACTAAACAGAGGGAAGGACAAACATTTAGCATGAAGCATCTCTCAAAGTCTGTTGAACTTGAAAGGATTTAGCGTTAACTGTTAGCAGTTAGCTGGTAGCCTGCTTCCATCATCACTGTGTATGACAGCCTCGTTGCTAGCTGAGCTTGCCATTTAACTTTAGCCACGGGTGTAACCCTAACTACAGCTAACACTTGCTAACTTCATGAAAACATTAATTAATCCATGTTAGCAATATGCTATATTTGTGCTTCACTAAGCAAGCTACCTGGTCTGAACCAGGTAGCTTTCTGCTAGCTTGGTGCTCTGTTAGCATCTGCTAATCAGTGGCTAACCTGCTTCTGACTTAACGAGCGTCTGGACAAGAGATGTCTTTACGTTAGGTATAATCTACAAGAGCAGATAAGAAATGAAATCATGTCACACACAGTACGACATCGTACAGGTAAGAACCGCTCAGGTGAAGGGCAGGCACTAGAAAGTGAAGCATTGTGGGACGTTGAGTGCTCTCAACCTGTTTGCGTTAGCTAGCAGCGATTGCGTGTCAGACTAGAATTCATACAAATCTGAACGAGGCGAAAAACAAAAACACGTTTGTTGAAGCTAAAATGTGTGTTATTTAAATTCCACTGCACTATTTACCTTCACAATGGATTATTTTTGGGGGAGGGGACCCACAGGATGACATCATCTACCATGATGACGTTTCGCTTACTAACAGGAAGTGAGGCGATAAAAGTCTTTCATTCTTCTGTGGCAATTAAACACACGATTAAACTCCACGATAATTCAGCTACTCAAATGAACGCGACAGCTGTTCTAGCGCTAGCTAGGATAGCTAATGCTACCGCTCCTCCAGCAGTTAGCATCTGAAGGCTGTCAGTATAGATAGAGGCACAGGAAGAGGAACTGAAGGTGTTTGTGGGAGCTGAACTATGACATCACTTCCTCCTGGAATGCTAAAGACAGGAAGCGGTGCGCTGGGATCGGGACGTGCGCGTCAGTCTGTGAGGTACGTGTGCACGTAGATCTGCTGCTGGATCCAGGAGGTGAAGTGGGTCACGTTGCTGTAGACGCCGGGTCCCAGAACTTTACTGAAGCACACGCTGCCCCAGGACGTCAAGCCGAACAGCGTCCAGCGCCCGGCGCCGTCCTCGCAGACCAGCGGGCCGCCGCTGTCTCCCTGCACGCGCACACACACACGCGCACACACACACACGCACACACACACACACACACTACTAGTGGTCTCGTGTCTCTGTCGTTGTTCTAGTTCATCTGGACTGGTACCATGCAGGAGTCGACGGTTCCAGCGTCGTAACCGGCGCAAAGCATTCTGGGAGTGATCGTCTTCATGTCAAAGTACGACTGACACTGAGACAGAGAGATGATCCGGACCGCCCCCTCCTGGAGCTTGAAGGGCACTGAACACACACACACACACACATTACTGTTGAAGGGAAACGAAGACAAAGCGTGTGTGCGTGCGTGTGCGTGTGCGTGTGCGTGCGTGCGCGCTCACTCCTGTTGCCCATGTGACCCCAGCCCGTGATGTAACAGTAGGCGTCGGGAGAAGGAAGCTGGTTGGCTTCAGGGAGACACGCCGGTCTGACGAAATCTGTCTCCTGGATCTGGGGACACGACGGATCGGATCGATACCTGTTTGTGTGTGTGTGTGTGTGTGTGTGCGTGCGTGTGCGTGTGCGTAGCGTGTGCGTGTCTGACCCCAGCCTCCAGCTGCACCACGCTGATGTCGTAGTCGACCACCGCCCGGTTGTAGCGCGGGTGTACGACGATGGAGCGCACCCCGCGGCTCTGCGTGTGGACGCCGGGGTGGTCCAGGTTGTTCAGGCCCAGGACGACCCGCCACAGCTCGGCGCTCTCTCTCCTGGCGACACACGGCGCCCCCTCGTCAGCGCTGGGCTAACACACAACATGGCCGCCGTGTTCACGCCGCTCACCCCTCGAAGCAGTGGGCGACCGTCAGAGCCCACCGCCGGGCGATCAGGACGCAGCCGCAGACGTGGCCGCTCTGACCGCTCTGCAGCGAACACTGCCACGGCCACGCCCCCTGCCGGGACACCCGCCCTCCCAGAATCCTCTTCTTCCTGTGAGGGCGGAGCCCCACCGCCGGACGCAGGCCGCACTCTGATGGGGGGGGGGGGGGTAAAGTCAGGATGTTCAGCCGCTGGCGCCACCTGGTGGTCGCTCTAACAACAAGAGGAAGTGATGAAGACGAGTTACCGTCTCTGGTGCAGACCAGGGACACTCTCCTCCGGGAGTGACAGGCGTGACTGCAGGACAGACAGACAGCCAATCAGATCGCAGCAGCTGAAGCGTGGTCACCAGAGGACGAACCAGCAGAGCTACCTTCTCTTCTCCAGCCGGGCCTGAAGCGCTGACCCGTTCCTCAGGTTCCAATCAGGATGGACGTGTAACCAACGGCGACGGCCCGGGACTCCAGGCCGGTCAGTTACCATAGAAACAGAGGAGGGAACTCTGGAAACGGAAACAGATGCAGATCCCCAGAAATGGGCTTTTATTGCGACATGCCCTTCAGGCTGGTCGACCAATCACGGAGCTTTACAACGGGCTCAGTGATCTGTGAACGGTGGCCCCCCGGAGCCCGCGGGTCGGTTCTGGTCCCGGTCCCGGGTGTTACTAACCTTACCCTAGTCCCAGCTGGTTGCAGGTCAGGACGCTCAGGTCGTGGTTCCACTCGTCGGCACAGACCTGATACTCTGCCGCCGTCCTCGACACCGTCAGAACCGAACCCGAGGCGTCGGCCAGCGACACTGGAGGGACGATCGATACGCAGCAGCAGCGATCAATGCAGGCGTGCGTGGTGTGCGTGCGTGTGCGTGTGCGTGCGCGTCCTACCACAGCTCCACTCGTCGGAGCCGTCGGAGCAGTGCATCCGTCCGTCGCACCACAGCATCCGATGGACGCACTGATGGTTGCTGCAGGACAGCTCGTTGTCCCTGCACGCCGCTGGGGGGACACCACCAATAACCGATCAATACGTCGATCATCTCGGACTGTGGCTCGAGGCGGACGAGGCACTCACAGCAGTTGGCCTCGTCCACCAGCAGGGGGCAGTCTGGGAAGCCGTCGCAGATCATGGCGGTTTGAATGCACACCTTGCTGCCGGGACACGCCCACAGAGCGCGCTCCGAACAGCCTGTCCGACGGGGACATGGGGGGACACGGGGGACACGGATCACGTCCCGCTGCGTCCGGCACGAACTAACAGGAAGTGCTTTCTGTCTCACCGCAGTTGTCCTCGTCGCTGTGGTCGTCGCAGTCCAGGTGTCCGTCGCAGTGTTTGCCCGCCAGCACGCAGCGACCCGACCGACACTTGAAGTGGCTGGGGGAGCACTCTGTTGCCACGGCAACGCACCAAAAGCAACCAGGAAGTGAATGAGCGTGCGACGGGAGTCGATCGATTACGGCCGATCGGCGGTTCGT
>NC_090919.1:380535-385535 GCF_040956055.1 Brachionichthys hirsutus
CCTCTCAGAGTTTCCGTTGGACGGAGTTATTTTTAAGAGGCACTCGACACCACCCAGCACTTGAACTCAGCTCGCTCCACCACTCCCTCGCTGCTTCTCGCTGTTCAATACACCAATCGATCGATCGATGGACTTATTGAACAACTTTTAAACCTGATTGATTGGACAACAAACCGTTTTTCAACATGAACGGATTGAAAGACTTTTATTTTGAAGGCCGAGATGAGCCTGAGTGGAGGCCAACTTCAAAGCAGAGCTTTAAAGGCTCCGCCCCCATCATTCCTGATGGAGAAATGGATCCCTGATCAATCAAGTGATCAGTTTAGAAGTCATCTTCAGATTCCAGGCCGTTCCCATCTGAAACCATAAAGGCCTGTGGGCGGGGCCAGGTGGGCGGGGCCATGTGCTGCATTTAAACAGCGCTGACATGTGGATCTGGAGACCCTCATCTTCCTCATCCTCCATCAGGAACCAATCGGACGCTGGCTCCGCCTCCTGTCAACTTTAGCTATAATCCGAATGTTTGTTGTTTACCTGCTGAAGGTAAACAACAACAACAACAACAACAACACGTCCGGACGTTCTGCTGATTCAGGCCCAGAACCGGACCCGAGGACAGATGGGGGCGGGGCTGTTTACGGTAAATAACACCGAGCGGACACACCGACTACCGGCTAATGACGCGAACCGTTTGACGTCGTCAGCACGTGGCAGCGAGCCGCGAGCCGGCTGCTGATTGGACGTTGATGAGGACGGACCGAAGGACAGGGGGACTCACCGTCAGACGTCCCGCTCCGCTGAAGGTGACACGCACGCGGGCAGGTCTCCAGCCGCGCGGACAACGTAACCTGATGCCGAGCGCGAGACCATCACACTGGCTGCTGCCCGCGAGGCTCCGTCACCGAACGGAGCGAGACACGCGCTGGCTCCGCCCCCTCAGCCCGCTCGCCTCTCTCTCGCTCTAGTGTATCTCTCTCTCTCTCTCCAATCACTCTCTCGCTCTAGTGTATCTCTCTCTCTCTAGACAGTCTCTCTCTCTCTAACCACTCTCTCGCTCTAGTGCCTCTCTCTCCTTCTCTTGTCAGTCTCTCTCTCTCTCTAATCACACTCTCTCTCTAGACAGTCGCTCGCTCTAATCACTCTCTCTCTCTACAGTCTCTCTTTCCCTAGTGTCTCTCTCTCCTCTCTCTCGTCAGCGTCCAATGAAGGAACATTTGACCTGCAGGAATTCACAGCAGCTTCTGGGTCGTGGTTTCAGTGTTCAGTTATTGTTTGATATTCTAGATCAATAGATGGTAGGTAGATGAGATCAATGATTCCTTCCTGCTATCTCAATGTTTCTCACATCAGTAAACAATCAATCAATAGAAATCTCCCACCTGTAAACAGACGATTTATATTTATTAAAGAAAATGTTCAAAACACTTGTTACATTCCAGGATCATCTGTTGTCATGACGACTAAACGTCAGCGTTTCATCGTCTACAAAATGAAAAGCAGCTTTTGATTCACGTTCCCCGTTAACTCTGAACACGACATTATTGATCACCAATGCATTGATCAGATGATTCCATGTGAAGCTGCAGCGACGGGGACAGAGCAACATGACATCACATCCTGCACACAGCAGTGATGTCATCAGGTCGCGGTGAGGTCACTGACCATGAAGCAGTTCAGTGGGAGATATTGATTGATGTCTGCTACAGCTGATCGATTGATCAATAGACTGATCACTTCCAAATATGACAATGCTCCTTCGATCAATGGGAGAAGTTGAGACATGATTTGATATTCAGAAACAGATAAGCTCTTATTGTGGACATTAAATGATGTAAACAAACATCAGTGCGAGCCCTCAGGGCGGGGCCAGGAGGTAGTAGGCCGCTGCCGACAGAAGAGCTCCGCCCAGTGGGACAAGGACAAGGACACACCTCCAGAACGTCCCAGAAGTCCCCTCGCCGTCCACCTCCTCCCTCCTCCCCCGTTTCTTGCTCCTGCGCCCTCCTCTCTGCTGTCGCTTCATGAAGGTCTCCAGCTCCTCCTGAAAATACGGCGACCAATCAGCGTTTTAGAAGCTCCGCCCCCGACCCCAGCGGTAAACACTCCCCTTTTACGTTCGTTCACGTCGGCAGAGAAAACACTCGTTTCCTCCTGAGGACCGAAGGCTATGACGTCATACTGACCTGCAGCCTCTTCTGCTCCTCCTCCTGAGCTGCCTCTAGCTCCGCCTCCTTCAGCTGAACACACGCACACACACACACACACACACACACACTGGTTAAGAGGAAAGGTTCCCCTGGTTATGCAACACGCTACACGCGTGTGCAGGAGGGGGCCCATTAAGGTGTGTGTGTGCGTGTGTGTGTGTGTGTGTGTGTGTGCGTGCGTGTGTGTGCGTGCGTGTGCGTGCGTGTGCGTGCGTGCGTGCGTGTGTGTGTGTGTGTGTGTGCGTGTGTGTGTGTGCGTGTGCGTGTGTGTGCGTGTGTGTGCGTGCGTGCTACCTGGCTAACTCTCCTCTGCTGGTCTCTGCAGGTGTCGTCACACTGGACATACTGGTCAAACTGGGAGCACAGGAACTCCTGAAAAACGGTGCACGTTTTATTTTTATTGATTATCAATTGATAGAAACGCAGGGACACCTGACCCCCCCCCCACTGTGATTGATCACATTTACACACCTGTGAGATTAAACCTGTGTGTGTGTGTGTGTGTACCTTCTTGATCCTCTTGCATGGACATCGGAGCTTCACCTTCTGTTGACACTTCTCCTCACACACACCTGGATGGCACACCTGCTTACAGCGATGAGCACAGCGCAGCTACACGCACGCACGCACGCACACACGCACACGCACACACACACACACACGCGCACACGTAAAGGACGGGAGAAAGGGGGCGTGACTCCCTGCTCTATTTTCTGCTTGGAGACACGCTGTAGAGTGAGGCTCATGACTCCACTTGAGCTGCCTGATAAACATGTCCCATGATGCAGTGGGGCGGGGCCACACATCCCCATAGATGGACTCACCTGTCTGGGACACTGGTTGCTGCAGGAGCTCAACGCCACCTTGGCCTGCTCATCAGCTGATGTCAGCGTCCTGCAGGAGGTCGAGCAACACGGCGTGGGCTGTTAACACTCATAGCGCCACGTTACCGCAGCAACCGGCGCCCCCCGGCGCAGGTCACAGGTGACCAATCACTGTTAAGCAGGAAGTAAAGGAAGGCGGACTGACGTGCACGCCACGTAGAGAACGCTGATCCTGCAGTGACAACGGAGGCGGATCATCTGGCTGCAAGGGGGGCAGTCGCCAGGGTGACAGGCACCGGGGCAGGGGTGGGGGCAGCCAAGGGGGCGGGGCTTGGAGCAGTCCTCTTCACACACCTCACACTGCAGAAAGAGAGGCAACAGTAGGACGCATGCAGGACGTATCTAACCCTGTAGGACGTTGTGAGTCTTCACCTTGTTGCCATCGGTAACCAGGTGACACTCCCTGCTGCAGGTGTGGTTTCCACAGGTCAAAGGTCGTCCACAGGCTCGTCTACAGGACAATGGCCCCCGTCGATGACACGGCACTGGGCGGACCTGATCAGACCAGGACAGATGTCACTGAAGGTGGAGTCGAATACAAAGGGAGGACACGGGACGAGGATCGGGAGGGAGGACACGGAGACGGAGGAGGACACGGAGACAGAGGAGGACACGGAGAGGAGGAGGACACGGAGGCGGAGACGGACACGGGAGACGGAGGAGGACACGGAGACGGACACGGGAGACGAGGGAGGACACGGAGACAGAGGAGGACACGGAGACGGAGACGGAGGAGGACACGGGACGAGGATCGGGAGGGAGGACACGGAGACGGAGGAGGACACGGAGACAGAGGAGGACACGGAGACGGAGGAGGACACGGAGACAAACTGTGTGATGGACATGGGAGGGAACAGCAGTCAGGTAGAAAGAGTGGAGGAAACGACAGATCTGACAGGAAGTCTGAGGGACGGAGATGAAGGCCAGTGATGAAGACCATCTTTAACTGGTTCTTACCTCATGTTCTCCGAAACAGGCCCTGAAACACAAACACAGGACGCCACATTACACACCGTGTGTGTGTGCGTGTGTGTGTGTGTGCGTGTGTGCGTGCGTGCGTCTGCTTTGTTTGGACGACGAGCCCTGAAGTGGGCGTGGCCCTGTGAGCAGTGACCTACGTTGGGACGGGGACTTGACACGGCAGACAGGGCAGCGCTTTCTTCACAAACGGCGGTTCTGACGGCTGCTCCCAGGGCCCGGCGAGCTGCACCTGAGACACAGGTGAGGACGAATGTCCCTCAGCGATCAGAGAAACCGGACAGGAGGACGGGGTGATGACATCATCAGGCTGGGACCTACCTGCTGGGACCGGACCAGCACCAGGTCGTGGCAGAGTTGGGGGCAGGTGTGGCTGCAGCCGGGCAGGGGCAGCTGGCAGGGCTGCCTGCAGGGGGGGCAGGGCCCGGGGTGACACCTGTGAGGCTCTCTGGTGGGGTGGTGGCACGAAGCAGGACACCTGGAGGACACCAGGGGTAACTGTTAATGGCGTGACCAGCAGGAGGCGGTCCGATAGGGTCGGTCCGGTCCGGGTACCTGCAGGGCTCTTTGCAACGTGGCGGCTTGGTGGTCCGCTCTCGTCCACAGGGGACAGCCAGGACGGTGGAGCCACAGGAACATTTGACGTCCACCAACTCTGGACACGGATAGCAGGTTCCTGGAGGACAGAGAGAGTCCAAGACGAGATTCACTACAAGGAGGGCCCACAGGACCCAGAGGACCAAGAGGGTCCACAGGACCCAGAGGACCAAGAGGACCAAGAGGGCCCACAGGACCAAGAGGACCCACAGGGTCCAGAGGACCCAGAGGACCCAGAGGACCCACAGACCACCAGGAACACCTCTGGAGTCTGGACTGAGTTTGTTTGGGCAGTTCTAACTCCTTTATGCTAACATGTTAGCATGTAGCTCTC
>NC_090919.1:390535-448230 GCF_040956055.1 Brachionichthys hirsutus
CATGCTACTGTGTGACTGCACTTGTACTGTAATACATACTGTTTGACTGTACTTGTACTGTAATACATGCTACTGTGTGACTGTACTTGTACTGTAATACATGCTAGTGTTTGACTGTACTTGTACCCTAACATTCTATCTAATAAATATATTCATCATCATCACACGCGATCATTTTTAGGATGGAGGTTTAAAAGCCGCTTAATGAAGGCGCTCTTCATCCTCAGCCCCCCCCCCCACACACACACACACACACTCTGGAGCAACAAGAAAGAGGCAGGTCTGGTCTTCCTGACAAAACCTCTTTATTTGGAGTTGGACTTCCTGTTTCAGGTTATACTTCCTGTTTCCCATCTGAAGCTGGGCGTGTCCTCCGATGCTGTGACATCATCCAGGTTGCCGCCCACTTTGCGAGCTGAATGAAGTGAAACTCCGCCCCAGTCCTGCCGCTTTGCTTCCACCCTACTACTTTTCCTCAGGTGATTCAGGGGGCGGAGCCTCACGAGCCTTCACCTTCTCCTCCAGCCTGGTGACCCGGTGCTTCAGGGGGCGGAGCCTCACGGGCCTTCACCTTCTCCTCCAGCCTGGTGACCCGGTGCTTCAGGGGGCGGAGCCTCACGGGCCTTCACCTTCTCCTCCAGCCTGGTGACCCGGTGCTTCAGCTTGCCGTGGGTCGCCTCGTGCTCCGCCAGCAGCCGAGCGTATCGCACCTGCAGGGCGTCCAGCGCTCCCGTCATCCGCTCCACCTTGTCCTCCATCTCCTTGGGATCGGGACCCTGCGCCGCCACCTACAGGACGGACCGGACGCTGCGCTGAAACCAGTCACCGGCCGTTTGTCTCCGCACCGGATCACATGACCTCACCTCCAGGTCCAGCAAGCCGTCCTTCATCAGAATCTGTCTTCCCTTCTCCTCCAGCAGAGCCTTGGCGTCCGGATACTCCTTCAGCGCCTCCATCAGGTCGTCTTTGGAAAGGCAGAACAGGTCCGAGTAGCCGATGCTCCGGATGTTGGCTGTCCGCCTGTTTCCTGCCTTACTGCCTGGTGAACGACAGACCACACCCATCATCCATCCATCCTCCATCCATCATCCATCCATCCTGAGTTCTGCTCCGACGTATCCAGGTGTCCTCTGGGACATGGAGCCCCGCCCTTCATGGTGGATCCAGGAGCATTCTGGTAGCGCAGCATTGTTAGCACCAACCGCCGGCCCATCTGGAGACGTCCCACCTGGAGACGCTGTGGACGGAGACACGATTTGACGGCTGAGCGTTTACCTTTAATAGCGAGGATGCTAATCTCCCCGAAGTAGCTTCCGTCGCTCAGGACGACGAACTGTTTGATCCCGTCGTCGGCGACGACGGCGAGCTTGCCCTCCTTGATGATGTACATCTCCCGGCCGATGTCCCCCTTCTTGCAGATGTAGTCCCCTGGACTGTAGACCTGAGGCTGCAGCTTCAGGACCAGCTCCACCAGCAGACCGGCCTCGCAGTCCGCAAAGATCCGGACCTGCGGAGAGACGACGCGGGACGTGAGCGCGCCGCGGGGGCGGAGCCAGTGGCCGCTGCTAGCCCTGACCCCCTGACCTTCTTCAGCGTGTCCAGGTGGACGTTGATGGCGATCTCAGCTCTCAGTTTGTCCGGCAGGCACTTCAGCACCTCCCTCTCATCCACCGCTTTCTTATTGGTCCACAGGAAGTCAAACCATTTGATCACTCGCTTCTCCAGGTCCTTGGTTACCTGGATGGTCGGCAGGAGGCGGGATCAAATGTTGAGATCGACCAATCATCTTACATTCCAATGTGGTGACAGAGAATGACGGTCCAGCCCCTCCACATTACGGCCCAGACCTGGAACCCGTGTCACGTGACCCGGCAATTTGTTTCAACTTCCCGTTTCTGCCCGAATCTACCCCCCCCCCCCAAATCCTAACCCAAACACAACTTCAGGTGCATTTCTGAACTCAAACCGCTAATTAAGTTTGACTCTTTAGAGTGTAACGGAGGTCCGGTCCGGATCCTGGTTCGGGTTCGGATCCGGATCCATGACCTCGCTGACCTTTCGGAAGCTCATGTACTGTTTGATGGCGTCGATGCGGGACTGGAAGTCGGCTCTGGCAGCGTTCATGTTGGTGATCATCGAACCAACGTTACCAACAATGGTGGCAAAGATCAACACGCCCACCTGAGAAACATGAGGAGAGGGGGCGGAGTTAAAGAAGAGAGAAACACGAGGAGGGGGGGCGGAGTTAAAGAAGAGAGAAACACGAGGAGAGGGGGCGGAGTTAAAGAAGAGAGAAACACGAGGGGAGGGGGCGGAGTTAAAGAAGAGATGGCGTGTCAGAAAGTGATCAGAGTTTTCATCCCGACTCACGCCAACATCATTACTGTTTAAATACTTTTTAAAAAGCCAGTTCTATAGGCCACACCCACCAGGAAGTCGGTGACGACAAATAAGTACTCAGAGTTCTCCACAGGGGGCGGAGTTTCTCCAATGGTGGTCAGAGTCAGCGTTGACCAGTACATACTGTAGGCATACTTCCTGACTAGACGACCAAACTCTGGGTTTGATGGATCCGGATAAACGAACCGGTCAGCGCCAAAACCTGGAGGGGCGGGACGAGACCGAGCGGTTTACACAGGATCCACGGGCTGAGACCAGCTGGGCCAGAATCGGAGCAGAACCTCACCGATGGCCTTGGAGAAGGAGTAGTAGAGGCAGGCGTTCCAGTGGATGATGATGACGATGTACATGACCAGGTTGGAGATCCGGAGCACGTTGGGGTAGTTTGTCCTGGTCTCCGTCCTCTGGAAGAACTCCAGCATCCTACAGCGAAACCAAGAGGACCCGGAGCGTTTCACTGTGTGAACCCGGAGCGTTTCACTGTGTGAACCCGGAGCGTTTCAGCGTGTGAACCCGGAGCGTTTCACCCCGTGAACCCGGAGCGTTTCACTCGTCCTACCTGTTGAACCTGAACAGCTTGTTGAGCCGGATCTCCGGGTACCTGACCCCGAGGACGAGGTAGAACAGGTCGGTGGGAACCATGGAGACCAGGTCCAGTTTGAACTGGAAGCTCTTCACGTAGCGCTCACGCAGCTTCTCCTCGTCCTTCACCAGCAGACCCTGCTCCAGGTAACCTGCGCGCACACACACACACACACACACGCAGGTAACCCGAGTGTGTGTTCACGTGCGTCTTGTAATCGTTGTGTTCTGGACTCCTACCAGTCCTGGTTCTGAAGAACATGTCACCAACGTAGCAGAGGTCCGAGATAAAGTCCAGGATGAACCAGCAGATCAGAAAGTCAGTCTGGAGCTCCTCAAAACACGCCCTGACACACACGCACACACACACACACACACACGTGCACGCACACACTATTAGTTATACGGTCTTACAGCAGCTCCTCTTTGTTAGCTTGACCTTTGACTCTAACGTTGGGTGGGGACGGGGTGTCCAGGGTCAGGGTCCCCAGGGTCGGGGGGTCCAGGGTCAGACTGTCCAGGGTCGGGGGGTCAGGGTCAGACTGTCCAGGTCTCCAGGGTCAGGGGGTCAGGGTGCCCAGGTGGCGCCGCTACCTGGCTATGATCAGAGTCCAGTTGTACATGACGGGGACGGTGATGACGAAGAGCCAGTAGTAGTAGGTGTTGCTGGCCGGGTCCACCACGGTGATCTCCTTCAGCCTGACGGCGTTCAGATTATTACGACAACAACGACAACAACAACGACAACAACGATAACGACAACAACAACGACAACAACAACAACGACGACAACAACGACAACGACAACAACAACAACGACAACAACAACGATAACAACAACGACAACCACGATAACAACAACAACAACAACGATAACAACGATAACGACAACAACAACAACAACGACAACAACAACGACAACAACGACAACAACAACAACGACAACAACAACGATAACAACGATAACGACAACAACAACGACAACAACGACAACAACAACGACAACAACGACAACAACAACAACAACAACAACGACAACAACAACGACAACAACGATAACGACAACAACAACAACGACAACAACAACGACGACAACGACAACGACAACAACGATAACGACAACAACAACGACAACAACAACAACGACAACAACAACGATAACAATAATACGGACGGCTCGTCTTTGTCTTTCTCCTTTTCTTTTTCTTCCTTCTGTTCTTTCTTCTTCTTCTTCTCCTTCTTTTCCTTCAATATGATGTCACCACTCTAATGATGATGTCACCACTCTAATGATGATGTCACCACCACTATCAGAATATGCAGCCACTAAAAACAGGAAACCAGTTCAACCTAAACTGGGATTTCATGAAAACCAGTCCACGGAGCAGAACGTCCATTCAACCAGTGAAGACCAGGAACCTACTCCTTCTTCTCCTTCTTCTCCTTCTTCTCCTTCTTCTCCTTCCTCGCTTTCTTCTCCTTCCTCGCTTTCTTCTTTTCTTCCCTGGAAGAGAACAAGACATCACAAACCCAGAACACTGAAGGTGTGTGTGTGTGTGCGTGTGTGTGTGCACGTCTTACTCTTCTTCATTGTTGTTACTGTTGTTGACGTTGAAGAGACCTCTGGCTCCGCCTCTTTGAGCAGCTCTGAAACCAAGGAGCCAATCAGGAGACAGGTTACCGTTTGACCAAGTCACTTCCAGAACCTCAGCAAGGCACCAACAAGCTGGCCCGCCCCCGCTCCCGGCCCCGCCCCTCATAGAAACCTCTCCGGAACCCCCCGAAACCACCTCACACTCTGACCCGGGCCAAGGATCCCTGAAATAGGGGTCCCTTAAGGATCCATGGAGACCCCATCATGTACCCAGAACCCGTAACACCCCCAGAACTCAAGACATTCTCATTTTTCCATGACAACTCACCTGTCACGCAGGTCACCTAGCTCCTCCTCCATGTGCTGTAGCACGATGATGGGCGGGGCTAACGTGGCCATGGATGGAGCGACTTTTGCCATGAAGGCCTTTTTCTCTGTTCAGAGGAACAGCAGGAAGGAAACATCAGACGATTTTAGCTCCTCCTCCTCCTCCTCCTCAGGTATTTAGTCACCTGAAGGTTCTCCAAGGGAAATCCTCCCTTTAGCCTCAAAGCTAAAACCGCTAGCTCAACAAAGGCCGCCTGGGGCCCCGCCCCCATTCACCAGAGGTTCCTCGACTCACCCTCGGATGTGTGATGCGGCCTAGATGAAAGTCATCGCCACGGAAACAGAGGAGGCTCCTCAAAATCAGAGTCTGCAGAGGAAAGAGTCTCGGCTGAGGTAGAGGAGGGATAAAGAGATTAGAGGAGGGATCATATTCACCTGAGCACGGCGCCCCCAGAAAGGGACTCCCCCCAAAGTACAAGTACTGGAAGGAATGTAATCAGTTACTCTCAACAAGAAACCGACGAAGGTCAGGACCAAAGGAGGCGAGGGAATGAGAGAGCCAACAGGAGACGAGGGAGGAGGCAGTGAAGTGAGATTAGTGGGAGGAGCTTGTGTTGTGAACCTGCCGAGTCAGCAGGTAACCATAATAACACTCGGCCCGCCTGATAGGCTTAGGAGGACTTACACCTGTGTGTGTGTGTGTGTGTGTGTGAGTGAGAGAAATCTTTTATTCAACCCAGTCAGAACCCAACAGGTGGATCAGAACTGGGTCTGGAAGTTCTGTCTGGCCCCGCCCCTTTCCAGGTTTAAACTGGTCTCCAATCAGAGACATAAACGCGAGAACGGTAACCATAGCAACACAGGAGTCACATCAGTCTTCCTGCATCTTTATTTTAAAGTGGAATCAGATCGTCATGGCAACAGGAATGTTGGTCCCCCACTGAAACACACCGCCAACAAAGAGGATGATGGGAAGTGTAGTAATAATAAAGGTTTAAAAAGATTAAAAGAAGTCGAGGTCTTCAGGTGCATCCAGGTCTCTGTACTCGATGATCGCTCGGGGGTCTCCTCGCACGCCCCTGCACACACACAGAGAGAGAGAGTTACACAGGAACGATCAACGATCAACGATCAATACGCCCATCTGTACCGCACCTGTTCCGCTGCTTCCCAGGATACCCTCCTCCTCCTCCTAAATGACCTCTGAAGTTGTCATAGTTACCACGACCCAACCCAAACTGGTTGGGGGGGTGGGGCGGCCCTCCACCTGTCACACACACACACACACACACACGCTGAGCACCGAGGGGCTGAGGACGTGAGACGGGTCTGGGCGTGTCCGTCTGTACCTGGGAAACCGGGCATTGGAGGTCTGACTCCAGGTGGATATCCCAGAAGGCTTTGCTGCTGCGGGGACTGACCAGGAAATCCTGCCATACCAGGGGGCGTGGCTACAAGACAAAGCTCACGTCAGTCTTTGGGCTCCGCCCAAATTATTTTGTGACCGCAGGTCAGTCACCTTGTGCTGGAGGTGGGTGGGGCTTGTTCTCAGGGAGGGCGGGTCTCTTGGCATCAAGCAGGAAGTTGTTGAAGAATATGACTTCCTGTCTCACGGCGGACACTTTATCTCCGTGTTTGTTCAGGATGTGTTTACGCACAAACTCTGGAGCCTGAAGAGCAACCACAGTTACCGTGGTAACCACAAAGCCACGCCTCACAGAGCCCTCTGGACTCACCTTGAACTTCTTCCCGCTCAGGGGACAGAGCCACTTGTCTTTGCTGAGCTCCTGGGTGTTGGTGGACAGGAACTTCTCCACCTGGACACGGAACCAGAACCAGAGGGAGGCAGACGGGTTCAGACAGACAGACAGACAGACGGGCTCAGACGGACTCAGACAGACAGATGGGCTCAGACAGACGGGCTCAGACGGACCGACGGACAGACAGACAGACGGGCTCAGACAGACGGGCTCAGACAGACGGGCTCAGACGGACCGACGGACAGACAGACAGACGGGCTCAGACAGACGGGTTCAGACAGACAGACAGACAGACGGGCTCAGACGGACTGACGGACAGACAGACGGACGGGCTCAGACAGACAGACGGGCTCAGACGGACAGACAGACAGACGGGCTCAGACAGACAGACGGACGGGCGCTACCTCTTGTTCAGGCTCCTTCCTCCCCAGCTTGGCGGCGTCTTCTTCGCTCAGACTCTCCGATGGCGTCAGAAGAGGAGCCAGACGCTCTTCACACATCCTCTGGTGCTCACTCACTGGCCAATCACAGCGCACCGCTGCATTTCATCCTCTGACATCATCACGCGTGTGTGTGTGTGTGTGTGCGTGCGCGTACCCTCCGCTGCAGTGATCTTGCCCACAGGCAGGGGTCCTCGTACGTGGACGAGTCCGCAGCGGTGCGGCATCTCGTCCTCCGCCGGGTACTCGCAGAAGTTGTAGTAATCCACCGAGTGGACGAGACGCAGGTAGAGCAGCAGCCGGTCCAGCACCTGGACACAAGCCCCGCCCATCAGAGCACAGCCGGAGCCACAAACCACGCACACGCCCGGCTCCTCCCACCTTCAGCAGCTTGTCGTCCGTCTCCACGGCGACATCAGAGCAGGCGGGGTCTTTGCCGTCGTCGCCGTTGCTCCCCGCGGCCCCCGTTAGCTCCTCCTCCTCGGCGCTGACCTCCTCGATCAGGTAGTCTGTGATGTTCTTCAGGACGGGGTTGGTCTCCGTCTGCAACGGAACCGGGTCAAGGGGAACCCCCGGTAGAGGAAGCGATGTCACGCAGCGGGGCGGGGCGGGGCGGGGCGGGGCCTACCTGTCGGGCCCACAGCTCCCCCTTCTGGTCCAGACTGTGGACGAGGCGCGCCGACAGGCGGATGTCGTTCCTCACCGCCGGCCGGTGGTGCGTGAGGCCGTTAACGGCGCGGACGCGGCGACACAGGTCTCTGTTGACCACCGGAGACAGCTCGCAGTCCCTGAGCTGAGGACGGCAGGGGGTCAGGGGGTCAGCTGCCCCGCGTGTGCGTGTGTGTGTGTGTGTGTGTGTGCGCGCGTTACCCGGATGTTCTGCAGGTTCCAGCACGTCTCCTTGATGTTCACACTCCGGTCAAAGGTCACCCAGCAGCGCCTGAAGAACCTGGTGGAGCTAACAGTTAGCTAAGCTGCAGGTCGCTATGGTTACAACACGACCCCGAGGATCTCACCTCCTCTCAGGCTGAGGGTCTGATAGCGCCACCCGCAGGAAGCCGGGGTACCTGCGACACAGCTGGAGACAGGAAGCACGTCAGGCCAGCAGCAGGCGTGCTTGTGTGCGTGCGTGTGTGTGTGTGCGAGAGTGCGTGTGCATGTGCGTGTGTGTGTGCGTGTGTGTGTGTGCGAGTGTGCGTGTGCGTGTGCATGTGCGTGTGTGTGTGCGTGCGTGTGTGTGCGCGTGCGTGTGTGTGTGCGTGTGTGTGTGTGTGCGAGTGTGCGTGTGTGTGCGTGTGCGTGCGACACTCACTGCACTGATCTCCTCTTTGGACACCTCTGGTGGGATGCTCCTGACGAACAAGGAAGTGGTGAGGTGTAGGGGGCGGGGCTTCAGAGGGACCTCCTTCCGTTCTTTTCGGTGCTCTGACACACAGAACCCGCGAGCCATCAGAAACCCGACACCGCCATCATCGCTCAGTTTGATTGAAATGTATGAAATATGGCTTCGCGTTTGTACCTTCCTCTTCCTCCTTCTCCTCGTCATCCTCCTTCTCTCCGTCAGAGTGGGAGGAGTCAGAGTCTGAGACGCTGCCCTCGCCGCTGTCAGCTGACACGCTGCGTTTCCTCTTCCTGCCCTGAGAGAAAGAGCCGGGGTTTCATCATCATCATCATCATCATCATCATCATCGCCGTCAGACTCACTTTCTTTGCAGTCTTGTCCTCCTCATCTTTCTCCTCCTCTTCCTCCTCCTCCTCCTCCTCTTCGCCGTTCAGCTTGGCCTCGTCTTCACCGCCCTGAGGAGACACAACAGCAGTTTCCCAGGCCGTCTTGAGGAGGGCTCTTCCCTCGCAGGTGCATCAGCGCCACCTGCTGGTCCCTGGGACAAACAGCTGTCGGGCTTTACCTTCTTGTCCTTCTTGTCCTTCTTGCCCTTCTTCTTGTCCTTCTTCTTGTCCTTCTCTCCCATCTTGCCATTGCTCGCCTCCCCCATCCGACGACTCAGGTTTCCGCCACTGGGCTCTCCCTGACTCTTCTGTGCACCTCCTGCTGCTGCTCCTCCTGCTCCTCCTCCTCCTCCTGGTCCTCCTGCTGCTCCGCTACGATCCCCACCAGGCCCCACGGGAGCAGTTGACGCCTCCAGGACCTGCAAGTCCAAGTCCGTGCCTCCCTCCATCTTTATGACCGCTGCACGGAACAGAACAATCAGTGAGACAGCAGGACTTCATTACCCAGGAACCCTTGCAGGGCCCCGTCTGGCTCTACCTGCATCCAACAGTTTGATGATGGCGAGGGCGTGTTCCATGTCCAGAGACACGTTGTCCAGCCAGCTATTGTCCATGAGGAAAAGGAAGACGCCGAGCCGAGTTTTGAGGGCGGCCAGAGACTCCGCCTTCCTCAGCGTGATGTCATCGGGGTGGTACTTGGACCGGAACCACTCCTGGTCTTTGTGCTGGATGAAGAAGTCCTGCAGCTGCTGCCGCCTGAAGTCCAGTTTATACTGGTTGTAACGCTTCACCGACTCCGTCTCGTCGACGCTGTCCTCCATGCTCAACAGGAACTCCTGTGTGCACACGCACACGCACACGCACACGCACACGCACACGCACACGCACACGCACAGGGTTTGGGTTCAGGGTCGTTTCCGGACGGATCCGCCCGGATCACAGAGGACCTGCCGTTGCTGTTATTTAGCAGTAAACTGTTGATCAGCTGGAAACGCCGTTTTCTCCGTTTGATTCTGGTGATTCAACTCCAGAAGGGGAACCGGCCGGTACTGAATGAGTTAAAAAGAAGAACACACACACATCCAGGAAGCGGAACTGCTAGGGCTCACCTTAAAGGTCCTCATGGTGGGGGGGCCCGGAGGGGGGACATCTGGATCCACCATTCCCAACCTGGGAGACATTAACCAGCTAACGTTAGCAACAATGCTAGCTGACCCAGCAGGACGATGGCGTGCTAATGCTACCGAGGCTTGCAGAGCCCACCTGCCCTGAAGCGGGTGCCCTCCATGGTGGGGGTGAAGGTGAGGGAGGTCGGGGTGCCAGCCCTGAGGCCCCACCCCCGGAAAAGGAACGCCACCTCCTCCATACGGCAGTTCGTAGCGGTACGGCTCCCCCCGGTGGTCATCCCTGGAACATTTATACGCGGAAAGATGAAACCTCAACTACTTACCAGGTAAATTGGTAAACTCCACCCCCCCACTGATCAGCTGTTAATCGCCACACCCACCAGTCTCTCCTCATGCGTTTGTGCTGGGGGCTGATGTGTCTGGGCGGGGAAAACCGCTCCCGTCGACCTCGGTCGTAGTCCCGCCTCCTCTCTCTGCCACGATCCCAGTCCCTGAGGAAAGACCCGAACCGATGACCCCGACGCGTCGCCCCAACGGCGCGTTGGAGCGCTCGCCACGTACCTGTCGGGCCACTCGTCCCTCCGACGCTCCTCTCTCTCTCTCGACCGCTCCATGTCACCCCGCTCCCTCCTGAACTTGTCCCGCCTCCTCCGGTCGAACTCGTCATCGCTGTCACCCATTTACTAGAAACACAGACGCTGGTTGGGAGAACAGACTCGACGCAGGACAGGAGCTGAACATCAGGACACATCTGGAGCCGTGTGCGTGCACGGATGTGTGATTTACCGATGACAGAGAGTTCTGAATCTACAATCTGGGGATCCGACCAATCAGCAATAACCTGAACCAACTCAGAAGTTACCTTTAAAAGGAAGATTAAATGCGTGTTTTCATTTAATTTCAAATGTATAATCAATACTTTTCTTGGACCATCATCAAATTTGGGCCTTTTTTCCCATTGACAGGTGAAAGTAATGACTTTAGCATCTTAGCTCCATTCGCCGGGTTCGGGTTAGCGCCCTCCGGGTGAACTGCAGGGCGGCTCAACGGAGACATAAAGCTTCACGCACATCCGGCTTCACGCACATCCGGCTTCACGCACGCGTCCATCGCTTACACCATGTTGAACTAAGATGCTCCCACATTAACGGGTTCGTCGAATTAATTAAGCCATTTGCTAGTAGTTAGCCTGTTAGCTTCAGTGGCATCAGCCGATTTAAATGGAATTCGAATTATAGGTTCAGCTATTTTAAAATAACTTTATTGACATTTTAACAGTGAGTAAAACCACACATCGGAAGAAGAATAAATTAGCGCAGTGTCATAATAGTTATAAATGAGCTAACGCTAGCGCAAGCGGGCTCAGCTACAAAGGACCATTCGCTAGCTAGCGTCACAGGTAGCCTGGCGACGCTGCGCAGGCGCAGTTCGTGTTCGCGGCAAACACTGAAAACAAACGTTAACACGGAGTTGAATACCTGCAGCTCCCCCACTTCTCTGCCGAGAAGACCGCTGGCTAGCTAGCTAGCAACACAAGCTATCCGCCGCCAGGCCTGCTCACAATGAACCAACAACGCTTCCGCCTGCTGCTGCTGCATCCGGTCACACCTCCATTTCACAGTCGGAGACCGACGCCTCCCAGCGGCCGGGCGGGAAACTCCGGCGACAGTTTCTGCGTCATTACATTGCGACTTGACTAACGTCAGTAATGTGCTGCCCGAGTTATGAAAGAACCAAATGTTTTGTGTCAGATATATTCAGTGAGTTTTGTTAATAAAGTTAATATATGTAAAAAAAAGTTATGAAAGAACCAGTGAACGGAGATCGATCCTTCTCTTCTTGAATTTAGCTGAAGCTGGTTGGAATTGTTTTAGTCACTTTGTGAACAAAATAGTATTGTGATTAAATATGACCACTTTTCCCAGTGGAACTTTCCTTCGGAAGTCTTTGTAGACGGTGACGCAACAGTTCGGTTCTTTATTTCCATGACGAGGAGAGGCCAGCGCAATTTCACCCAATCAAAGTTACTGTTGAACTGTCAGGTCAGGTGGGAGCTCACCTGGGCCGCCTTCCAGTTGTCTGTCCGTGACGTCATCAACGTGCGCTGCTCTGTTTGTGTTCATTGGTTGTGTCCTGAATCAGGCTCAGGCTGCGGAGCCTCGGTTTGGTGGTACCAGTGAGCGAGGCTGCTAATAATCACTGTTTCTCAATCGGTATTTTATTTCATTTAATCAATGAAACAATTTTTATACACACAAAAATACAGACATCAAACTTTATTTCCACGCTAAGCATAAAGCTAACTCGCTACACTAAAAGATTCTCGGTTTGTTTTTTTATATTGCAGTCTATAGAAATGCCACGCCCTCAAAAAGGGCGTGGCAACCCAACATTCTTGGATGTCCTTTGTGATGCTAATGAACTGCCTCACCATCTGTTGGCATGGTAACTCCCCATGGCATGCTGGGTAAGTAGTGCGCCAGCCACTCCCCCCAGCTGCTTCTGGGCTCCTCCCTTCCTCCTCTTTTCACCTCCCACCCCCCGACCACCCAATCCCGCTGCTCTCTCCCTTCCTCTCTCTCCTCCCTCAAAATCACACTGTAGCGTTTTCTGGAATCTCCTCCTCTCTCTCCCTCCGTCCTCCTGCACTCCTCCATCACATCCCTCCATCCTCCTACCTCCTCCTCTCTGCTCACCAGGCGATATATTGTCTCTTTGTACACGCCCGTCTCCCCCCCCTCTTTGTGTCCTCCGGCCGGCTCCAGAGGGACGTCTGTTCTTTCTTGTCCTCCGTCTCTGTGGATGAACAGAACGGAGCGATACGATGCTACCGCTCCTCCGGTCACCTCCTTCTCTCCCCTCCTGCTAACCGGCCTCGCTCTCTCGCCACCTCCTCTCTGCCTCGCTAGCATCGCTTTCAGCAGCTCGTACTCCCTTGTGTACCACATGACCAGCCTCGCCACGGTTGCTAGGATACACGCCGCTGATGCCACGCACAACAACAGACACCCGGCGAACAGCCAAACACAGAACCCCCCCGTGCCGGTGGCGAGGTCACCAGTCGCCCACGGCTCCGCCGCGGTGGTTGCCGTGACTACCTGGACGTTGGGTGTTGAGGTTGAAGATACAGATCTGGTTGTCATGGTAGTGAATCGTTTACTTGACGATCTGATGGTAGAACGAGACTCAACCAAAGTGGACCCTTTGTGGTCCTCAAGCGCTGCTGGTACAGACGGCGAGGGAGCAGCAGCACTAGTACTAGTACTAGCAGTAGTAGTACTCGTAGTACTAGCAGCAGACACAGTGGTAGCTGGCTCTGTGGCCTTCTTCGCCTGGGCGGAGTCTCCTCTGGGATTGGTCAGATCCGGCGGTGGACACAGGTCATAGTCTTCCAGGTTGATGATGGATTTTCCTTTGTGATCCGGGGGAGAGGTGCACACCTGGGAGCAGAACACCAAGGCAACGATCATTCCTAGCGCAGATCACCTGTGATGTCATCAATAAAGACATTTCCTGCAAACAACACGTCCGAACAACAAAGAGACAGAGAAGATTTGGGAGTAAAGCTAAAAGAAAATGAGCTTCTGCTGTCAGTGTGAACATAAAACATCAGCAGCTAACGCTAGCACATCAGCAGCTAACGCTAGCACATCAGCAGCTAACTTTAGCACATCGGCAGCTAACGCTAGCATAGCAACTGCCAGCACCAAGCTAAAGTGTTGATATGCTATTCAAATGGCACCGTTAGGTTCCGGTACCAAACTCCAGAAGAGCCTCTTTGGTCCGTCAGTTTAATGTTAAAGTTCACCTGGATTGAACTGCTCCTATTGGCTGATGCCAAACATGGCGACATCACCAGAGAGCAGCGTCCTGACTCACCACACTCTCCACGTCGCTCTCGATGATCGGACCGTCCCGGACGTAGACGTTGAGTTCGTAGTCGCTGAGGTATCGCCTCAAGTAAAGGAGGGAACAGGAGCAGGACCAGGGATTGTCTGAGAGGTAGAGGTATGGCACCTCCTCCTTTTGGCTGAACCAATCGTCTGGCATCTCTTTGATCTGAATAGAAAAGGAAATGAATTCTTCGGGTCTCATCTGCTGCGTCTCCTATACTTCGCTCTGATTGGCTCGGTCCAAACCACGAGAATGAAACAAACAAGCTAACAGCTGGAGGTCCCAGGCTCCGCCTCCTCGCTGGTTTCGTTTCCCTCTTTGTTCTTCGCTAACCTGAGCCTGTGGATTCTGGATCTTAGTCATGTGCTCTCCCACCTTGTTGCTCTCCAGGTACAGGGTCTCTATGGCAGGTAGGGGGTGGAGCATGAGCACAGGAAGCACTTTGATGCCATTGGACGATAGATCCAGGATCTGAAAAATGTAACAACCAATCAGAGGAGGCTCACCGTGAACGTCCTTTGACTAGAAGGAATGAAGAACCCGTGTTCCTCTGAAACGGAGCCCTGCGATTGGTCAGCCATGAACTACCAATGATCTTCATCCTTCATCCTGATTGGATGTTTGCTCCGCCCATGCAGCGAGCTGAGAGCTCCTGCTAACACTCACCTCCAGCCCGCTGAGTCCTGAGAAGGTGTGGTCACTCAGGGCGTCGATGGCGTTGTCACGCAGGTAGAGTTCAGTCAGACCCGGACAGGCGGCGAAGGATCCGTCAGGGAGGGACGTCAGAAGGTTGGACGCCAGCCGGAGGACGCTGAGGCTGGGCAGGACCGGGACGCTGCTGGGGGTCACCTCCAGAACCTGGACACACAGAAGGTCACCGTCACCGACGCCACCCTGGCTCGCTGCCCGGCGTGCGCCCGGGAGCGGCAGACACCTGGTTGCTGCTGAGGTCCAGCTCATGGATCTGTGGGAAGATCTGGAAGGAGGGCCAGGACAGCCTGGAGAACCGGTTGTTGGGGAACAGCAGAACCTAAAGACAGAGAAGAAGGAGAGTGAGCCGGTTCCTGTCTTATCAGCGTGAAACAGGAAACAGTTTGGCTGTGGTCTCCTCCCGGCAGCCAATCAGGATCCGGATCAGCTCGGGCGTCTTTTGTTGGAGTTTCCAGCCGCAGAGCATTTTAAACTCTTCTTAAGTCTGGCGTCACTGAGCGCCGCAGGTATTTGTAATCTGTCTGTAAATGTAGCAGTAATCACTGACAAGTTGTAATCGGATTACTTCCCGTCTAGGACGATGATTACCTTGGTCGACAGGTCGAACCCGGACGGGACATCGCTGTAGTCGGACGCCGTGCAGTCCTCTCTGGGGCGGTGGTCCTTGTCCCGGTCTCCGAGGCAACCGACCACTGCCGTCACCACGGCAACATGGTCAAGGAGGACGAGGAGGACAAAGAGCTTCATTCTGACCCGTCGGATCGTGACCACGAGTCTGACGGGCGGCGCTGGAAGCAGCTGCTGAAGCAGGAAGTGTGATAGGCTCAGCTGCCGGTCAGCTGACCCCGGACCGCCGCCGCCCCTCGTTAAAGCCTTCCTCAGCGGTAGCTGAATTAGCTGCTAGCTTCTTCCGTTAGCATCACAGCCTAACAACCAATCAGGCGCTGGGCCTTCATCCAGGTCGTAGCAGCAACCAACAATAATGTAGCAGTCGTTGCCGTTGCCGACGACGATAAGTAGCTTCGTGCGTTTAGGCAACCCACACCGAGGTGTGCTACATGCTACCGTTAGCATATGAGGCAACGGGAACGACACGGCGGGCGGTCAGACCAGCATTGCTGCTGTTTGGACCCTCTCAGCCACCGTAGAACCACAAACAGGACAGTCACAGGTTTGGGTCGAATCCACACTTTATTGCTATCATGTCTGCAGAACACCTGAGAGGCCGTCAGCCAATGGGAGGAGAGCAACACCGTGGCGTCGTCATGTCCATATTCTAATGAAGGCCCCCCCCCCCCCCCCGGAGACTCCTCCTCCTAAAAAAACAAAACAAATCTAAACACACACACACACACAGCAGCATCCAAACAAAGACCGATCAATACATTTCTGTTAATGATAGCAACGGCGACGTCACAGGGTTAAAATATCTGATACACTAACAGCCAATCAAACGCCAAGGCGAGAAGAAGGAAACACTTTTTCCCATCAAACCCGGCGGCAGCAGGATGATTGTCTCGTGATCGCCAGTCATAAACTCCCACAATGCCGTGCTCTCTGTGGGCGGGGCCTGGGCAGGATTGTAGCTTCCTGTGTCCACTTATGTGGCAATGGAGGTGTGGACGCCACACCACCTGCCATCCGTCGTCTCTGTGGGTCACGGTGCTGTTGGAGCCAATCCCAGCGGACTACGGGCGAGAGGCGGGGCCAGCGCATGGCGGGCCCCCACAGAGACAGAGAACCCCGCCGCCATACCACACCGGCCAATCAAATGAATTCCTGCAGGTGTAACTGTCCTCAACCACAACGTCCAACTTCTTCATGTCCCCTGAAGGCAGCAGCTGATTCCTCATCCTTTAGGTCACAGTAAAGACCCTCCCAGAACCCTCGAGGCCTCTCCAACTACTTCCTACGCCTCACACTACATTTCCCAGAGATCCTTGCTCAACGACCCGACGTACACCCTTCATTCACGCTGCCTCTCCCGCGTCAGTATTCACAGACCGCCAACGAGGCGCCATTTCCTACATTTCCCATGATTGCCAGAGACAGTGAAGGTTTCACATCTTAAATAGATTCATTTTCATAAAGAGACAAAATAAGTCAGGTACACCTCAAATATACACAAAACACGTCGTCACTCCTGTACAGCAGTGTCTCCCCAGCAGGAGGCGCCACACAGCAGCGTTCTTTGGTATGCAGGGACAGACGGCAACTATGAGCTCCGAACTCAGCGGACAACGAGCCAACATCAGCCAGTCGAATGAAACGGTCACCTGGCCTTAAAGGGACAGGTCGCCCAACGAAGGAGACACGCGGCGGGACGAGGACAACAACCGCTTCAGCTGTCCCTCTCAGGTCCTTCGTTTGTCCGCTCGCGAGCGCTAACAGTACGGTGAAGTAAAATCAAAACGAGTGGTGAACACGTACGAACACTTTCTCCACACAACGTATCGCCACCCCGGCTAGCTATGCTAGGCTAATACTTTGAACTTCATAGGCTTGTGTAAAACACCATCATCCATTAGCCTATAAAGCTCAATCACAGGCTAAGGTGAGCTAGCTAAGAGTTCGTTAGGCTAACGGGGAGAGCTACAACCACAGAAATCCTCTGTAGGAGACATTCGTTAACAGTAACTAGCTGCTGGAGCTAAAGCTTTAGCATCAATGCACCTCGTTCAATATCAGTGATCAATACAAGTCCATTTGAGCATCATGAACTGGATCACGCTAAATATAAAATAACGCACTTCTTAAAACAACATCGCTATGAAAACTGCTAACCCGAGCTAACATAAATGCTATCAGGAAGCTGTGCATGCACACACACAGCCAGCCAATCAGAGAGCTCCCTGTTCAGGGTTCGAGGTCACATGGGCGTCTCCCTGTTCAGGGTTCGAGGTCACATGGGCGTCTCCCTGTTCTTGAGGTCTGGTGCGCTGAACTGCCGTCTCATCCTGGGTGGGGTGGTAAAGCCCCACCCACCTGCTGGTGGCCCCACCCCTAGCACGAAGTCAAGAGGAGGGGCACCTGGGCGTTGCAAGCTGTGGTAGTTTGGGTAGGGTCCTGGCTGGAATGGTGCATTGTGGGGGTTGAAGTAAGGGTAGGGATGGTACTGGTGGTGCTGGTTATAATGGAAGCCTCCGTCTCTGTCTCCCCCCCCTCCTCTGTCCCCTCCAGGTGTGGGCGACACCCCCCTCTTCAGTATGGGTCTACCCTGGTGATTGGCTCCGCCCCCATTTGGGTGGGTGGAGCTGTCCAGGGAATTGCGACGATGCTGGCGCTGGTGGTTCTGGTAGTACGCACCCTGGTTACGCTGCTGCCAGCCGCAATGAGGGCTCGGGCTGCGAATACGAGGGGGCGGAGCCTGGAAGGGGAGGGGCAAGAGAGGAGGAGGCGGTGGGGGAGAAGTTTTACCCTCCACGACGCCACCCCCTCCCCCCTCGTTCTGCTCGGACCCATCTCCTCCCTTGTCTCCCAGGCCCAGAGCCTGCAGGGCGGCGCTGGCTGGTCCCCATGACAACCGGTGGGCGGGGTTACTTTTGAAGGGGAATTTGAGCTTGCACTCCTGGGGAGGGATGAAGCGACCGGTGCCGGGGAGGTGAACGGGGACGACGGGTTCTCTCAGACCCTGGTTCTGGTTCTGGTTCTGCCCTCGTAGTTTCTTGCTGATGTTCTGCTGCTGCAGGTTCAGAATCCGCTGCTGTTCCTGCTTCAGCCAGCGGAGGCGCCCTCTCCTGAAGGCCGGGTCTTCGTCCATCAGCTTCTTCACCCTGTGTTCTGGATGCGCGGGGGCGTCGCCCGCTCCTTGCTCCTCCCTCTGAGGTGACCCCTGATCTCCAACGTCCTCCTGACACCCGGAGGACACCAGAGACGTTTCAGGGAGCGCTCGCCAGAGAGCCGCGGGGCAGGAAGTGGCCCGGGAACCTACCTGGACAGGTATGATGCTCTCCATCTTGACCATCCTGTCCCTCAGAGACTTGATCTCCTCGTCCTTCATGTTGTTCTGGAGCTTCACCTCCTGCAACACGTCGCACACGTTTAAATCCACGGCGCCGGGATGCCCCGCCCCCCACGCCGTAGTCCAACTCACCTCCAAAATGTCCGTCAGTTTATCGATGTGAGCCTTCAGATCGTACACTTTGTTTTTCTGTCCTCCCTCCTCCGCCTCTCCTCCGACACCGCCTCCCTCCTCGGTGGGGGGGCTCCTCTCCTCCCCGATGCCCACGGTGTCCCAGACGTCCTGAGCCACCGCCCGCCAGCTCTCCCTCTCGCCGGCGTCCTTCTTGGTGTACATGCGGCAGAGCTCCTTCATCTTCACGATGGACAGCGCTTCGATCTCCTGCCGTGAGTGGCGGAAGTCTCCGAGCGCCACCTGAGGGGGGCGCCAGACACGGGAGGAGTACAAACATTACCGCACGCTGCTGATGCTACGCTACACAGTCCAGGCGACCCGCCGGGTCGGACCTCGTAGCAGATCTCCTTGACGGCCTGCAGGCGGAGGTCTTCCATGGTGACCCGCTTCGGGTCCTTGCTGATCCTCCTCCTCTGAGGGATCTGATAGACCCGGAGAGGCTCCCTCCTCTTCCCACTGCTGGGGAGTCCACAGCGCTTCACTATGGACTGCACCTGGGGACAGGTGAGACACCTGGGTGAGGACACGGCGTACAGTGTACTTGTAGCATATATGTAGTATACATTACTACACAATACTAGTAAATATAGTGTACTAATGGAAGTATACTAGTACGTGAGTCGTACTAATGGAAGTATACTAGTACGTGAGTCGTACTAATGGAAGCGTACTAGTACGTGAGTCGTACTAATGGAAGTGTACTAGTACGTGAGTCGTACTAATTGAAGTATACTAGTACGTGAGTCGTACTAATGGAGTATACTAGTACGTGAGTCGTACTAATGGAAGTATACTAGTACGCGAGTCGTACTAATGGAAGTATACTAGTACGTGAGTCGTACTAATTGAAGTATACTAGTACGTGAGTTGTACTAATGGAAGTATACTAGTACGTGAGTCGTACTAATTGAAGTATACTAGTACGTGAGTCGTACTAATGGAAGTATACTAGTACGTGAGTCGTACTAATGGAAGTATACTAGTACGTGAGTCGTACTAATTGAAGTATACTAGTAAGTGAGTCGTACTAATGGAAGTATACTAGTACGTGAGTCGTACTAATGGAAGTATACTAGTACGTGAGTCGTACTAATGGAAGTATACTAGTACGCGAGGCGTGCCTACCTTGTTGGCAGGTAGCTTCTCTCTCAGGGAGGAGATCAGCCTCCAGCTCTCCTCACAGGAGCGTTTGTCCGAGTCGTCTCCACTGTCGCTGTCGGCATACTGAGCACAAACACGCTGATTATTGATTAGTGATGGGAGGAGCCCCTGAGCGCGGGTCCGACCAGAACCTACCAGTCGCTGCTGCTCCAGCAGCAGATCCGCCTCTTCCTTCTCTTTACGGTACTGAACCTCCATGTCCTGCAGTCTGCAACAGACAGCCAGCAATCGGTCAACGGATCAATACGCCAACCAATCAGGCTGTTGATCACACAGCGTGAACTGAACCACGCCCATTTTAACAGAATACATCCTGTGTGGTGAATAGAAGTACAATGTTTACATGAAATTACTGCATTCTCCAATGTATTTTGTGTCTGATGATCGATGTTCAGCAGTACTTATTGTAGTACTGATCGTAGTACTGCTAGTACGGTAGTACCAGCGTGCTGTGGGTATATTTGTTTGGCTGTGATGTCATCCTAGATCATTTTATGACATCATTGCTGAAACCTGTGCAGACAGTGATTTGATTGGCTGCAGCTTCCTGTTTCTGTGGATTCACTTCCTGTTCTTCTTCTTCTTCCTCTTCTTCACCTCTTCTCCATCTCCAGCTTGATGTCGATGCCTTGCTTCTCCAGCAGCTCCCTCTGAGCGTAGTTCCAGTCCTCCGGCTCCACCTGCTGGTCGCTGGTGACGCTGCGCTCTCTTTCCAGTCGGGCCTGCTCCGGGTGGTTGAAGCGGAACACGTGGTTCTTTCCCATCACGATACGGTTACCTAGCAACGGAGGAGGGACACAGCCGCTGAATGTGGGAAGGCCAAAGCAGCGGATAACCTTTGTTCCCGCTAGCCGGTCCGCTAGCCGGTCCGCTAGCCGGTCCGCTAGCCGGTCCGCTAGCCGCAGACCGCAGACTCCGTATCGTTCGTCTCACCTTGCTTGAGGACGACGGCGTCGGCGATCTGCTTCCCATTGACGTACGTCTCGGCTCCGATTAACGGCTCCAGCGTGACGACCACTGCACAGAAGCAGAACAACAGCCGTCACACACACACACAGCAGCGTGCGTGCGTGTGTGTGTGTGTGTGTGTGTGTGTGCGTGCGTGCAGTGGCGTAACGTGCGCTGTTGGAGGAATACCTGACAGACTTCCTGGCAGCTTTTACAGAGAGAAGAAGAGGAAGAACTAGCATGAAATAAACCGTTCACCGGGACGCGGCTGCAGACGGCCAGCGTTACCATGGCGATGCGGCTGCGTGGTAACCAGGTGCGTCTCACCTTCCCCCTGCTCGTTGGTCTCGCTGACGAACACACAGTGGATCTCTTTGATGCAGTGACCCGACAGCTTGACGTCCACGTCCTGCTGACCCACCCTGAGACACGGGGACACGGGGACACGGGGACACGGAGACACGGAGACATTCACACAGCCGTTTAACGGGAACGGCCGTGCTTTCACTCGCGGGCGCTGACCTGGTGACGCCCTCTTTGATGTAGTACAGCAGACACTCGGACATCAGAGGGTCTTCGTTCAGGTTGACCAGGTGAGGCGTCTGCGGCGGGGACAGGTGTGAAGGCTGACAGCAGTACTTTTACTTCATACAGTACTTCTAGCGCTATTAGTTTCAAGATGAAAGGGCAACATCTCTTCTGATTGGACAGGATTCACTCCGCCCACTCAGCTCACAGCCAATAGAGACTCGTCCTCCTTCAGCTGGGAACGAAGCTCCAAAGACTATCAGCCAATCAGCTCCTGTTCTGTCCATCTCGCAGTGACATCATAATGATGATAAAAACAGACAAAACCCACTTGATGTAAGTTTTATTCACATTTAACATTATTAGCTGTTGCTTTGATCTCCTGGGTTTATTGATTGCTGATTTGTTATCTGATTTAACCAGACTAACCAGCAGGTGGCAACACTCAACATGAAGTCGGGGTGTTCGTGGACAAAAGACAGATGAAAGACAGACAACTCACTCCTTTAGGTGAGAAGACGCCCAGCGTTCCTCCGTCTTCTTTGATGGACACACCCATCTCTGCCAACAGCGACTCTCTGAGTGAGAGAGAGAGTGAGAGAGAGTGAGACATAGAGTGAGACAGAGAGACAGACAGAGAGACAGACAGACAGAGGGTTTCATTCATCTTCCTGCTCTCACAGCAGCAAAGTGAAACTGGCTTTAGCCCATTAGCCGCTAACATCACAGCATCGCTGGGTGCCAGACTGACTGAAATGCATCGTGGGAGTCGTAGTTCGCCGAGCCCTCACCTCTCCAGCCGAATAGATTCCGTCTTGCGTAGCTTCTCCTCCCAGGTCTCATTCAGCTCCGCGATGATCTTCTCCGTCTCCTGCGGGAGCAACAAACGTCGGTGAGTCGGCGCCGAAGCCCGTTGAACTCTGGGAGATCTGACGGTCGTCCTACCAACAGCCGCTCCGCCGCCTCCTCTTTACTGATGCTCTCCGTCTCCTCGCTGTCCTCCATCAGGAGGTTAGCAGGTACGGTGCCTAGAGAGGAGGAGGAGAGGAGGAGAACGATGAAGAAGCACTGGATGCAGCAGCGCTTAGCTTAGCATGGACGTAAAGATCAGAGGGTACATAAAAGTATTAATTTAGAAAGTATTTAGAAAACTCTCCTTGAGTGACAAATATCTGGCAGGTACCGGTCCGTTCTGACATCAGCCTCAACAGAGTGCCTTACGGACAAACACACAGTCACCTGGAGGGGCGGAGCCATTCTTAGATGAGACACCATTGGATGCAAGCATCAGCTGCAAAGGGGAGGAGGAGCCACCAGTAACACCAGGAAGACCAGGAAGACCAGGAAGACCAGCAGGACCAGCAGGACCAGCAGGACCATTGTTGATGGCTTCAGAGAGAGAGAACAGCATGTAAACGGCGTGTGCACCCTGGTGCAGCGTACCCGCGTGTGCACCCTGGTGCAGCGTACCCGTGTGTGTACCCCGGTGCAGCGTACCTGCGTGTGCACCCCGGTGCAGCGTACCTGTGTGTGTACCCTGGTGCAGCGTACCCGCGTGTGCACCCTGGTGCAGCGTACCCGCGTGTGCACCCTGGTGCAGCGTACCCGCGTGTGCACCCTGGTGCAGCGTACCCGCGTGTGCACCCTGGTGCAGCGTACCCGCGTGTGCACCCTGGTGCAGCGTACCCGCGTGTGCACCCTGGTGCAGCGTACCCGCGTGTGCACCCTGGTGCAGCGTACCCGCGTGTGCACCCTGGTGCAGCGTACCTGCGTGTGTACGCTGGTGCAGCGTACCCGCGTGTGTACGCTGGTGCAGGGTACCTGCGTGTGCACCCTGGTGCAGCGTACCTGCGTGTGCACCCTGGTGCAGCGTACCCGCGTTGTGCACCCTGGTGCAGCATACCTGCCTGTGCACCCTGGTGCAGCGTACCCGCGTGTGTACTCTGGTGCAGCGTACCTGCGTGTGTACTCTGGTGCAGCGTACCTGCGTGTGCACCCCGGTGCAGCGTACCTGCGTGTGTACCCTGGTGCAGCGTACCTGCGTGTGTACTCTGGTGCAGCGTACCTGTGTGTGCACCCCGGTGCAGCGTACCCGTGTGTGCACCCTGGTGCAGCGTACCTGTGTGTGCACCCTGGTGCAGCGTACCCGCGTGTGCACGCTGGTGCAGCGTACCCGCGTGTGCACCCTGGTGCAGCGTACCCGCGTGTGCACCCTGGTGCAGCGTACCCGCGTGTGCACCCTGGTGCAGCGTACCCGCGTGTGCACGCTGGTGCAGCGTACCCGCGTGTGCACCCTGGTGCAGCGTACCTGCGTGTGTACCCTGGTGCAGCGTACCTGTGTGTGCACCCTGGTGCAGCGTACCCGCGTGTGTACGCTGGTGCAGCGTACCTGTGTGTGCACCCTGGTGCAGCGTACCTGCGTGTGTACCCTGGTGCAGCGTACCTGCGTGTGCACCCTGGTGCAGCGTACCTGTGTGTGTACCCGCGTCGTGCAGCAGCTCCTGCAGACCCTGAGAGAACAGCAGGTTCCTCAGTCGTTCCACTTCGGACTTCAGCTCCCTGATCAGTTTGGCGTTTGGATCTTCATTGATCACGGCGTTACAGCGGATCTGTTTGGCGCGGTCGGCGTACCTGCAACACGTCAGCCACATGAGAGCCAGTCCCGTAATCCGGGGTAATCTGTACTCTGATCGGACGGCGTCCGACCTCAGGGTGCTCAGCGTTTCTTCATAGCTGATGTCAGCAGGACTGAGAGCCGCGATCATGGCCGTCCGGGAGTTTCCTCCTGAAACCAAGACGCCGGTACCGATACTGTGTGTTGTACATGTCCGAGTACTTCAGCACTTACTGGTCCTGCATACACTGCTAGCCGAAGTGTTCCTCGAAGATAAGATATTAGCTCGTTCACTGCAGTCTAAGGAGATTGGAATCTACTTTGTGATAGTAATCTATTACAATCTAATCCATCTTCCTCCAGGGTCCCGGGTCTCGTGACATCATCACGCAATCAACCAGCTGATTGGATAAACTGTCACCGGAGATGATTAGCTTTTCTGCTGTGCTACTTGTCTGAGTGCTAGTGCTAATGCTAATGCTACGTACCCAGGTTCTCCTTCAGCAGCCAGGTGAGAACAGAATCTCTGTAGGGAATGAAGTCACTTTTCCTCTTCTTGCTGCTCTGCTGCAGAGACAGAAGAACAGTTCAGTCCGGTCCGGTCCAGTCCGGTTCAGTCCGGTCCAGTCCAGTCCGGTCCGGTCCACTCTGACGTACCATTTCAGCCAGAGCCGAGATGACTTTGCCCAGCGTGGTCAGAGACTTATTGATGTTTGCTCCTTCCTGCACACAAACACTCAGTAAACAACAACAACACAACCCGATGACATCATCAAACCCGGCTGACCTCTGACCTTCAGGCGGGTTCCCTTTGCCCCCGAGGAGTCGGCCCGCTCGCTGCCGGCCAGGTCCACCAGACTGATCCTGCTGACCTGGACAGTTTACAGCGCGTTAAACCGGGGCGGGGCGGGGCCGGGGGGGGGGGCGGGGCGCCGCCCTCGGTGGGACTCCTACCTTCTCAGTGTCCAGCCCAGTCATCTGGTCTCGTCGTCTTTGGGTGAACACGATGGTGAAGACGGCGTGTGACCTGGACGAGGTCTCATTCATGTTCGTGGCTGCGACCGTCCTGCAATCAGGAACCAATCAGGGCTCAGTGATCAATCAACACAGACGGCCAGAGACCCAAGCGCCAGCGTCTCGGTTGTCCCCGTCTAGCTTTGGACCTGGATTTGTTCCCAGCGTCCATCAGGTCCCGGATGTCGGGGAATCCGGTCACAGCCAGTTTGGACAGATCCTCCACGTAGGGACCCAGGATGGGATGCTCCCGGACCCGCAGCGTCCCCTGAGACTTTGGATTTAGCAGGTCCCGGACCCGCTCACAGTAAATCTCCATGTAGGACACCTGGAGGAAGGTCAGAGACGGAGGTCAGCCAGCTGGAGGGAGGGGACCGAGTGGACGACGGGACCGCGGTGCGTTTACCTCCACCGAGTAGGTCAGGTCCGGGTCCAGGTTCCGTCCCGTCCTCTGGAACAAGTCCTCACACAGCTGAAGACAAGCAGACCGGCAGCGGGTCCAGACACGTTAGCGTCAAACAGGAAGTCTCCTCACGTATCAAACGTCGGTGACATCATCGACCCCGAGTTCACTTCTAGTCCAGACGTCCGGATTGTTACTGCTAACGTTAGCTTAGACGACTAAAGTCCTTTAGCTCCGGACGTAGCGCTAGCTAAAGATGCACCCAGTCACGAGGCTGAAACAGGAAGTAGTTGTCTGGGCGTACCTGTGGAATGATTCCTTCCTGTCCAGGTTCCTGCTTCCCCATCATGGTGTAGCTCTTTCCTCCCCCCGTCTGTCCGTAGGCAAAAATGCAAACATTGTACCCTAGGAAACCACAGAAACAACGCTGATGTCACCGCGTACAGCGTTTCCATGTAGCATCGTTAGCATCGTTCACGTCGGCGTGATGCTAGTTAGCATCCTTTCCATCGTTAGCATGGTTCCTGTTGGACAGAGGTCAGGTGTGTTACCTTCGAAGGCGTGCAGCAGCATCTCCTCTCCGATGTCCTGGTACACCTGCCTCTGGGAGGCGAAGCCGGGGGCGTCGGCCTGCGGGGGACACACACACCTCTGGTTAGCGCCGCTTACCGCCTCCCCAGAGCAACGCGAGACGGAGCGCGGCCTCACCGCCGTGTGCGACCAGTAGGAGTAGTCGAAGGTGAAGCTCTTGGCTCCATCCTTGGACTGTTTGGGGTTGGAGATACCTGCAACACAAACATCAGGGCTGTGTTGTCTGACAGACAGGCTACATGCTAAAGGCTAGCGGGTGCTGGGTGGGCGTGGCCTTACAGGTGGTGTTGCCCTGCATCTGGATCACGCACTTAGCAGCATTGCGTCCCGTCTCTCGGGAGTTGAACGGGCGGACCCGCACCGCCACCTTCACTGACGCCCCCGCCATCGTTCAGCTCCGCCTACCTCACCTGAAGAAAGGCAGCCAGAGACAAACATGCTAAAAGGTCAAAGAAGCAACCTGTCCAGGTGCATTATGGGAAATCAGGAGACTTCCTTTCAAATCCGTTAGGAAGCGGCTTTTCGGTTTATGTCTTCTTGCCGTCTTTTTACTTTGTTTTCATCCCTTCTTTCTCCTCTTTCTCCTGTCTGACACACCTTCTCTCCATCCCACGTTTCTCTTCCACCTCTCCAATAAAAGAGCCCAGCTCCTTTTCTCTTTTCCATCCCTCTGTTCTTAAATCCTACATTCTTTCCTCTCTTTCATCCCTCCTTACATTCCTGTCCAGATGACTGTTGTGTTTCCTTGTTGCCATGGTAACCACAGCTGCCTCTCTTGCACCTCTGCCTCTCTCTCCCTGTGCTCATCCATGTTGAACGCCCACGCCGCAGCCCTGTGTGTGTCTGGTTGAACTGGCTCAGCTAGCCGTAGCGCTAGCTGAGCTAACCAGCTGTGCAGTGGAAGAGAACACCTGGTGAAGACACAACTACAGCAGCACGACAGGTTCAAGGGCTCTTTACCTGAAGTGAGAGCAGTCACCAGCTGTTAGCTGTTAGCGGTTAGCTGTTAGCAGGGGCGGCTCAACGCCCTGACTCAGCAGATTGATTGATTGATCATCGGTCAGTGAACACGTCGCCGATCAATGTGCGTCACTGTTTAGTGATCATAACGAGTGATAATCAGCTGGTCCTGATCAATGCCCAGTGTGCGATGTTCTGTCGACGTTCCACCTCCTGGTCACATGACCATGAACATGTGATGCCTTCAGGACGGTAGGGAATACCGGCACCACAATACTACACGAGACGCCATGTTTGTTTACCTCCGTGCTCCCGGATGCCTTTCCCTAACGCTTCCTTCCCGATGACATCACAGGCACAGCTGTGATTGGCTGGAACGGGCCTGTCATGTCTGTGAGCAGAGTTTAAGCCAATAACTAATAAATATTATTGATTAATAAGAATCAGATAGACTCACAAAGATCCTGTTGTTGAACGCACACGGGTAACGCTAACTTTGTGGCGCTGCTTCCTGACATCAGAGCAGGATACAAACATAAAGCTAAAAATATGCACGCGCACGCACACACACACACACACACACATAGCTGAGATGCCTTTAGCCACACAGGCTAACTTTAGCAACGCAGACATGAACAGAGGCAAGCCTCACTCAGGGTGAAACTCGACAGACAAAATGTTTGGGGACGGGACAGGAAGTAGCGTTTCCTCGATGCTAACCTGCAGCTAGCTGTCCGAACATGAACCGCTGAATGACATCACAAATATTTCATGATTATATTATTATGACCGTCTGGCTTTCATGAAGTGATTTTAGAAGGTTTGGTGTTTATCACTTTCTTCTGTCATTGTTAGCATTTTGGCACCTTTAGTGTTTTAACAGCTAACAGAAACAACACCTCGACCAAGCATGCTAACTCCCAGACAACAGCTAATAAGCTAACGGTAACAGTGACACTGCGAGCTAGCTGCTAGCTCAGAGTTTAGCATCCGTGCTGGATTTGGGCCAGATTGGAAATTAACTTCCTGTTTCAGTCGCTCCACCTTTTACATCTTTAGCTAACATTAGCGGAATTAGTCTGACAACTGGTGGCATTATTGATCCATCATTATCCATCTGTGGCTCAGCGCTGGCCAATCAGCCGCAGACATCACAATGACATCATCACCCCAACCAAGATTGTTCATGCTGTTATTATAAATAAAGTTTGATGAAATTAGTAAATGAGAAACGATTGACAACCAGATTATCATCCTGATTATTGATAATCCAAACAGATTGATGTATTCATTTCACTTATAATAAACTTTATGACATTTAAGAGTGACAATAAAGTTTTCATCCAATAAACTGGAGGTGAAAACTTTATTACCACTGTTTGTTTATAACTTTTGTTGTTGTTTACATTCAGGTATTTCTTTTATTCATATTTAAAGAATGCGTTTTTGTTTAAATCCACTATAAATTCGAATTAAGGTCGGATTAATGAGAAAATAAACTTTTACTGTAAGTACTTTAACTAGTTCTACTCTGGTTCTGGACGGTACCGGATCACTCACCTCTACCGGACCGGACCGGACCGGACCGGAGGAACCGGGAGTCTCGTGGAAGCCACGCGCTGCTCCGGTTACTCGGTCCCCATCACTCCTTCCGACGATTAAACGAAGTGAACCGGGACGGGGGTCGGTCTTCAGCCGGGCCGACGACCTGACACCGGTCCCGGCCCGGGCCTGTCGGAACCGGGAGGCACAGGCGCTCACGTCGGGGACTCGGGTGGGGGCGCTGCTGTCACACGCGTTCAGGAAAAGTTTCGACAGCCTGTAACGCCTCGCCCGGTAACGGCGGCGGCAGCCTCTGGGTGGTGACGTCACGGTCCGGTTACCGTCGGTAAAAAAAAAAGTTAGAAAAAGAAACAAATGGGAGGAAGTTGAGGCCCGGCAATCACGGCGCGCCTCCGCCTGGCCGACCGGCCCGGGATCCGCTGGGCCTCCTCCGGTCCCGGGAGCGTTAACGGGGGGTTTAACGGAGGTTAAGGTAAAGAAGAAAGAGAGGCTGGCCGGTGGCCTGGCCGCGCGGCGGGTGTCTGCGTGAAACAGCGGGCGCGTTCCCGTGACGGAAAAGCCCCGCCCGGCCCCGCAATGCCCCCCCCCCCGCCCACCTCCCGCCTCAGAGCTGGAACTGAGACAGACGTCTCACTCTGGATATTTACCGAGGACAAATACTTCAAACACACCCCACAAAGTACTCATTATACACACAAATTACTGTAAGTATTGAGAGAAAGAATGAGAGGATGAGCAGAGGTCAAAGGCCAGAGCAGACCCTAACCCTGTGCCAGTAGCAGTGGCAGTAGTAGTAGTAGTAACAGTATAGTATAGTAGTATAGAAGTAGCAGTAGTAGTAGTATAGTAGCACTATAGTAGCAGTAGTAGTAGTAGTAACAGTATAGTATAGTAGTATAGAAGTAGCAGTAGTAGTAGTATAGTAGCACTATAGTAGCAGTAGTAGTAGTAGTAACAGTATAGTAGCACTATAGTAGTAGTAGTAGTACTATAGTAGCACTATAGTAGCAGTAGTAGTAGTAGTAGTAACAGTATAGTATAGTAGTATAGAAGTAGCAGTAGGAGTAGTATAGTAGCACTATAGTAGCAGTAGTAGTAGTAGTAACAGTATAGTATAGTAGTATAGAAGTAGCAGTAGTAGTAGTATAGTAGCACTATAGTAGCAGTAGTAGTAGTAGTAACAGTATAGTATAGTAGTATAGAAGTAGCAGTAGTAGTAGTATAGTAGCACTATAGTAGCAGTAGTAGTAGTAGTAACAGTATAGTAGCACTATAGTAGTAGTAGTAGTACTATAGTAGCACTATAGTAGCAGTAGTAGTAGTAGTAGTAACAGTATAGTATAGTAGTATAGAAGTAGCAGTAGGAGTAGTAGTTGTAGTAGTATAGTAGTAGCAGTATAGTAGTAGTAGTTGCAGTATAGTAGTAGTAGTTGCAGTATAGTAGTAGTAGTAGCAGTATAGTAGCAGTAGTTGCAGTATAGTAGCAGTAGTTGCAGTATAGTAGCAGTATAGTATCAGTATAGTAGCAGTATAGTAGCAGTATAGTATCAGTATAGTAGCAGTATAGTAGCAGTATAGTTGCAGTATAGTAGTAGTAGTAGCAGTATAGTAGCAGTATAGTTGCAGTATAGTAGTAGTAGTAGCAGTATAGTAGCAGTATAGTATCAGTATAGTAGCAGTATAGTTGCAGTATAGTAGTAGTAGTAGCAGTATAGTAGCAGTATAGTATCAGTATAGTAGCAGTATAGTTGCAGTATAGTAGTAGTAGTAGCAGTATAGTAGCAGTATAGTTGCAGTATAGTAGTAGTAGTAGCAGTATAGTAGCAGTATAGTTGCAGTATAGTAGTAGTAGTAGCAGTATAGTTGCAGTATAGTAGTAGTAGTAGCAGTATAGTAGTAGTAGTAGTAGTAGTAGTAGTAGTCGTAGTTAAAGCCCGTCCAGTCGTGACTCTGTTACAGAACACGGTTTCATGAATCATATCTGAAGCTGAGCGGAGCGGAGACAGACCTCAGGAGACAGACCCCGGGAGACGGACCCCGGGAGACAGACCCCGGGAGACAGACCCCGGGAGACAGACCCCGGGAGACAGACCCCGGGAGATGGACCTCGGGAGACAGACCCCGGGAGACAGACCTCGGGAGACGGACCCCGGGAGACAGACGCTGAGACAGACCCCGGGAGACAGACCCCGGGAGACAGACCTCGGGAGACAGACCCCGGGAGACGGACGCTGAGACAGACCTCGGGAGACAGACCTCGGGAGACGGACCCCGGGAGACGGACGCTGAGACAGACCTCGGGAGACAGACGCCGGGAGACGGACGCCTTTGTTCCAAGCAGATTGACTTTATTTGTGTCTTCCATGATAATTAATTGTGGCCGGGAAGGCTCCAGCTAACAGTGATATTGCTGCAGGCTCATTAGCTTCTCCTTCACGATGACATCATCCGCCGTCTGGTGAGATAATGACAATCTGATTATCGGTTACGTATCAGTTAGCTTAAATACTGAGGACGTTTCGATCGGCGCCGCCGGACATTACTGCCTCCTCGGTGACGTTAGCGTGTGACTACGCTGTGGTGACGACTCGTTTGCTCGGCGCCACACGAGTCATCCAGCAGCGTCGAGGATTCAGAGGAAGCGTGATGTCATCACCTCGTCTTCGGAGGCGAGGGGGGCGGAGCATGAAGCGACTGTTTTATGTAGATATCGTCCCGTGAAGAAGCCCGGCTGACAATCGGGACACAGCGGAACATAAAAACGTAAATCTCGAGGATATTGGTGCTAATATTAAAGAGGTCAGAGGTCAGCATGACGGCCCCACACCGTTTCCAGGCGGCTCTGGGGGACGCCGTTTGACCACGTGTTACCCGATGACGAATGGAAGCGGCTGCTGGAGTCGCTGTGACTTCCAGTCAAACAAACGTCAGACATGTTTTTGTTTTACAGTATTACAGTATTACAGTATTACAGTATTACAGTATTTAAGAATCCTCGACTCGCTCCGTGACAACGAGAGAACGGGCGACAGCGTTAGCAACAATACGGCGGTCGTTAGCTGCTAGCGTTCAGACGTCTATAAGATAACCTCTCGGTGGTGTTTGGATGGAATAAGCTCCGCCCACCTGCGTGCTGTCAGCTGATTGGTCCGTGTGATGGCGCCACGCAGGTTCATAGGTCTCCATATTTAAGGCTCTGCCGCCACCTGGTGGGCAAAAACAGAAACTACGCGCTTTAACCAAGATGACGTGCTTCTGGGTGGATTTACGTCACACAGATGTGGGCGTGTCGGGGTGAAACCGGACTCACGCCCCTCTGGACTGAACGAAACTGGGATTATAACTCTGGATTACTGCTGGGACTAAACATGCAGCATGAAGGCGTGTTTCTGCGCAACACATCGGGGGCACAAAGGCCGATGACATCATAAAACAATCATCAAAGAGAAATAAACCAACAGAATATAAAAGAGCAGCGTGACACAAGTCGTTAAAAACGAATCTGATCGTCGCCGGCTGTTAAATCAAATCCGTCAGTTAGTCAGGCGGAGCGAGGGTTCATGGCGCAGTGGTCGGTGCGTTTCAGTGCTTCTTTCCCTCCAGTCACATGAATGGAGATCATCTGATCCAAGTCGAGTTAATGGAGACAGGAAGTCGGGTCACTCCGGCCCGGCTGTTGTTCCAGGTCCGGTTTGTCTTCCATTCGTGTTCTGGTCCGGTTCGGTTCAGCTCCAGAGCTTTTGCAGAGCCTCCATCTGGGACCGGCGTGAATGTGTGTCAGAAAGCAGCATCCCATAAACCAAACCAGGTCAGCTCCTGCTCCACTTCCTGCTTCCCGGAAGTTTCCCGGAAGCTCTCCCGCCGTCTCCGGGCAGGTTTTTGTGTTCTATTTTCAGGTTGGCCTTCCTGCCATGTGCTTGTCAATACTGTGTACAAAATAAAGCATAAGAGAACGAGGGTGCCCCCCCCCCCCCTCCCAGCGTGGCGGGGGCCTTAAAGACGTTAGCCTAGCTGCTTCCTGCTGCTGCAGCACGTTAGCGGTGCTTTGTGTCAGACGTAGCGGCGTTGCCTCCACCTGAGCCTCGACTGAAACACACCCAGTGTCAGAAACAGGCCAGCCCCCCCCCCACCCCCCCCACGGATTCAGGCCTGACCCCCCCGGATTCAGAACATATCTGACTTTGCGTGGGTTACGCTGTTAGCTACTTAGCCGTTAGCAGATATTAGCTTCCATGCATCGCTACACAGGCGCAAAAGAGATGCTCCTTCAGTGCGCCGTTGTTTATTTGCAGGTAATTCCTCAAGCGGAGGAGAAGGAGGAGGAGGAGGAGGAGGAGGAGGAGGAGGCGGCAGCAAACGTACTTCCTCGCCGGCCGCGCCCCAAAGACGAAGCATTCTCTCATTTCCTCTCATCTAGCGAGGAATCGTTTCTTCTCGCCGTGCAGCTTCTTCATGCTGAACACGTCCCATCGTGTGACCTCGAGGTCAACCCGCTAGCGGAGGGAGGCTCACTGGGTATTGTAGTTCTTTTCTTCATATTGCATTAGCCTAACTTTAGCTATAAATGTTTAAACGTTTCATCTTAGCGCGTGGAATAATAATAATAACCGAAACGACTCTCCAGCTTCCTGTCGGTCGCAGTAAAGTTCAGGTACGAGGGAGAGATCTGCTGCGTTAAATCTGATCCGGCAGGAGACGCGATAGCCGGCGTTAGCGGAGGTGAAACCTGATCGAAGGAGCAGGCGGAGGAGGAGGAGGAGGAGCAGAGAAATAGAGGAGCGCTTAATGATGGAAAAATACGATTCATCACATTCAGAGCCACACCTGAAAATATGGCTCGAGAGGGGGAGGGGGGGGGGGGGGGGGTCCGGCCGAGGAGAAGCCATCTGTGTTCTTCCTGTGGAGCTCCGTCTCTAATGGACGGACTGATGGGGGGGAATCGATCGCTCTCGTTTCTGATTGGACGAAGCAGACGCTCGATACGGGAGCCAATCGAAAAAGGCTCGCTTGAAAAAGCCAAAGTCACGTCGTCATCCCGCCTCCCTGCAACCTGTTCACTTCCTATTGGCCGGTCCGGGTCCCTCCCCTCCCACCTGATGCCCCGCCCTCTCCTGCTCTTGCATAGATTTACCTGAAAATAAACGTTCCAATCCTCTCGCAGTCTGTGTCCGTTAGCGCTCGGCCAATCGGCTGCTCGGCCAATCGGCTGCCGTTTCTTCTGGACCGCTGAGTTTCCTGTGTGTGTGTGTGTGCGTGCGCGTGCTTCTATTGCTCCTCTGCAGCATCACGCGTTCCCTCCTCCGTTCCTATCCGACTCCCTCTGCTCAGGCCGCTCCTTCATCTTCCTCATCCTCTGATGTTTGGGAGGTCACAGGTCGTCTCCGGCGTGGCAGCTCTCCTCGCCGTGTATAATGAGGACGGGAAAGAAGAAGGCGTCCTGATAAGAGGGAGGTCGCTCCCTGCCCCCACCGCTCCCCTCCCCTCCTCCTCCTCCTCCTCCTCCTCCTCCACTCTCTTCTTCATCCCTCGCTCTGCCACCTCCCCCCCTTTCTTCCATCCTCCTCACGTCCTCCTCCTCCTCCTCGTCCCCTTCTCCTTCTAGCACTCCTCTGGTCTCCTCATTGTCCTGTCTCGACCCTAACCTGAGGAATCCTCCACCTCCACTGCTACTTCCCGCTCCACTTCCTGCTCCACTTCCTGCTCCATCTTCCCTACTTCCTGCCAGCCCGCCCCCCATGCTTCTGGAGTGGAAGAGGTCGTTCTGGCGCCCTCCTCCGAGCCTCCCGAGCGAGAACCCGCTCCGACTGAGCACCAGCCTTCCTGCGGTTGCCCCGCCCCCTTGCCCGGCCGCCCGGATTCCCGCCACCGTGGCGTTCAGGAGCGCCGTCGTTCCCAGCGGCGCCCTCAGCCTGGAGGGGAGGCTGGAACTGGACGAGGTTCTCCGACATCGGGGGCAGCTCTGGAGGAGGTACGGCGAGTTGAACACCACGGGCAGCGCCAGAGGGAGCGGGTTACCCCCCTGGCCGGGGGGGGCGCCCGGGGGCCCGGAGACGGGCGTGGAGGCGGTCTGGTGCGACCCCCCACTGGCGTCCATGTCCATGAGGAGGGCCTCCGAGTAGCTCGGCACCATCTGTTGGTTGCAGCGGATGTGCCACTCCAGTTCCGTCATGTCCACCGTGTTGACCCGAGAGATGGCCCGGTAACTCGCCCCACTCAGCCCGGCGCCGGTCCCTCCCTCCACCCCACCTGGCCCGCCTCCTCCTCCTCCTGCTCCGCCTCCGTCCTCCTCCTCCCCAAACAGCTTCTCCACGTGGTAGTGGACGTACGCCGTGCGGCGTTCCGACACGACCCGCAGCGGCCAGGACAGCAGGAACGCGGACGCTACCCAGAACACCCGGTGTTTGGAGAACCACGGCTGGTGGGCGGGGTCGGAGAACGCCAGGACGTGCTCACGGAAATCCACGTTCTTCAGGTGCATCCCTTCCCTGGCCTCCATGTAGTCGTCGAGCCCTTCGTTCTCCCCGAAGAAGCGAGCTCGCTTGGAACAACGGGAAGGAGAAGGAGGCGATGAGCTCACGCGGAACAAACCCAAGCCAGTGGGCGTGTCCTTCGTCCCCGGGTCTTACCTGGGTGAGGTAGGCTGCCTCGGCACAAGCGCTGGAGAAGCTGGGGAGCGGAGAAAGGCCTGGTTACGACCCGCTGAAGAGCAGCTTCCTGCACGTCTTCGGGCGCGTTCGGGTCTGACCTGAAACACTTGGTGAAGCGGAGGCGGACGGCCGGGTGGCGCTGCAGCTCCAGCAGCTCCTTCGAAACGTCCTTCACGCCGTAGCGGCCGTAGTCGAACTCCGAACTGGAGGCGTGAGTGTTCACTCGCTCGTGGTAGACCTGGGGGCGGGAGGAGAGAGAGGAGGACGAGGAAGAGGAAGAGGAAGAGGAAGGCATCGGGCGTGACTCGGGGACACCTCCTCTCACCTGCGTGGTGGTGTAGGCGTCCCCGTTGCGGTACCTCGTCACCTGTCTGGTCCTCCTGACGTAGTGATAGCTAATGGCCTTCCACCAGATGCAGGGCGTGGCCTGCTGAAGGCGTTGCACGCGCTCGTACACTTCCTGCATCAAAGGACGTAGCATCAAAGGACGTCGGTGGATTGAAACATTTCCGCCGCACTCGCTCAGATCCCGGACCGCTCCCGCTCTGACCTGGAACTCGGCGTGAGCCAGCGTCGCCATCTTGGAGAAGCAGTGCCAGCACTCCACCAGGTAGACCACGTAGAGCATGGCGAGGAAGGCCAGCGGGATGTAGACGTAGCCGCTGGAGCACGGGCTCTCCGACTGCAGAATGTCGTTATAGTAGGCCGCCGAGGTGGCGTCGTCGTCGCCGCCGGCGACGGAGGAGGAGGAGCCCAGGACCTCCACGCGACAGAGGGCGCACCATGCTAGCGTGGCGAAGCAGCCGAACATCAGGAGGCTCAGGAGGAGGCACTTCCAGTGGGACTCCCGGCACAGGGAGGACGCCAGAGACTGCTGGACCGGCCGTTGCTGCGGCGACAGGGGAAGACTGCTGCTTAATGACCTCATCCACCCCGGACTCCTCCTCTTTTTTTATGAAGCGTTTCAAGACATGCTGCAGAGAATGGCTAAATGTCTTTGGCCACGCCCTTTTCCTCCGGCACACGGGACGGATCGGAGCTTATCGCCGTCCCGTCGTTAGCTTGCTATATTTAGCATCTATTAGCTCGTGTTCACGCGCTAACAGGCGAGCTCATCATTGGATGTTGGTCCATTTACCGCGGTAACATTAGCTTCATGTTAGCATGCTAATTGTAGCATGCCGGAGGTGGAGTAGAGGCTGTACCCCCCCCCCCCCATTTGAAAGGTGCTGGAAGTTGACCCCCTCCCCCCCCTGGTTTTAGTAACCCTCCCCCCCCCGTTTTGTAAACGGTGTCGTGTTTCAGAGCGAGTGTGTAAGCTAGCTGCGTCTGCGCCTCCCCTTATCCATCATATAATAAGTGCACACACACACACACACACACACTCACACATGCACACACACTCACACACACACACACACACACACACACACACTTCCTCTCTTCAGGGGAGGGACTGTGAATAATTTAGATGAGAGCGATGCTTCTGGAATGTTCTCCATCCGGCATCGGCAGCTCCTCACTGCTCCTCCTGTTAGTGAGGAGGAAGAGGAGGAGAAACACGGGAACACACACACACACACACACACACACACACACACACACGTCTGAATGCAACAAAGCGAACGACCGAACACGAAGCAATGACATCGATGTCCTTGTCCTGTCCCCGAGTTCTGTCAGCAGCCCCCCCCCCCCATTAATGCAGCTACACACACACACACACACACACACACACACACACACACACACACACACACCGCCAAGGGCAAGCAGTGAAAGCCGGTGAAGGACACCCCCCCCCCCCCCCCCAAAACGGTCCACCATCGCATGAAATCCACCGACTCAGCCTGAAGGAGCGATGTTTGCTCTCCTCCTCCATCCTTCCTTCATGTGGTCCCTCCATCCTCCCCCCCCCCTCTCCGTTCCGTCCGCTCTGGATGTCTGTCTCTAACTGGACTGATTCGGGGGCTCTGAGGTCGTCCCAAACAGTCCGGTTCTGAGCTGCTGGCTCTTCTGGGTCTGCTGGAGACCTGGACCTGAACAGGGACACCTTTGGGTCTGAACGCCATCTGATGATGATGATGATGCAGTTTATCTGGAAGCCTTCCTCCATTATGGCATGTGTCAGAATCATTTTCGCGTCCCTGTCTCTAACTGGACTGATTCGGGGGCTCTGAGGTCGTCCCAAACAGTCCGGTTCTGAGCTGCTGGCTCTTCTGGGTCTGCTGGAGACCTGGACCTGAACAGGGACACCTTTGGGTCTGAACGCCATCTGATGATGATGATGATGCAGTTTATCTGGAAGCCTTCCTCCATTATGGCATGTGTCAGAATCATTTTCGCGTCCCGGTCCGCGTCCCGGTCTGCGTCCCGTTCCGCGTCCCCAAGAGGAACGTGACAACAACAAAAACATGAACCGCAGGCACAGGAGACACGCGGCGTGGAAATGACGCGCCATGACGCGCGGCTCGCGGGTGCACATTTTGCGCAACTTTCACGCAAACCGGGCTCCGCGCGCTCGCGTGAAACCCAAACGGGAGACCGACAGAACGTCCTTCCTCACCTGCTCCCGTCCCGACCCGTCCTCCAGAATGGGCTCCTCTGCGGCGGCCGCCTCCTCCTCCGTCCGCATCTTCCTCCCTCGGAACCGGGAACCGGGCTCAGGCTCCTCCCGCCCCGGTAACGTCCGAAGGAAGGGACCGACCCGGCGGCGCAGCGAGCTCCGTCACCCCATCCACCGAAAGTCGGTGTCCGATTTCACGATGGCGGGGCCCGCGGCCAACCAGCATCCTCCGGTCCGTCGTTACGCGCGGCGCGTCTCCGCCTCCAGCCGCTCCATCCTTCTCCTCTCCGGTCAAAACAAAATGTGATCACGCATCGCCCCCCCCCCCCCCCCTCCGTTCAACCGTTCAGCCTCTCGCGCTGCTCAGCTGCGAGTGTTAATGTGTGCGCGTACGCGCGCGTGACAGACAGCGCAGGGGAGCCAACCGGAGCCGAGGAGACGGTAACGCGCAAACCCCCAAAAAATAATAGCGAGCGCGTTCAACGTCATTCAACTCTGTTGGCGTTCTCTGTGACGTCATACACCAACATCCCCACCCCCGATCAACACGGTACCCCCCCCCCGCAGAGACGCCCGGAGACAGAATTTAAATCAAGGCTTTATTTGGAACCGGAGAAAAGGGGGGTGACGTCACTCCGCGGTTCGAATCTAATTGGCTGCTGCTGCTGACGTCACTCCGCGGGTCGAATCTAATTGGCTGCTGCTGCCGACGTCACTCCCGTCCTGAAAGTCACACACAGAAAGACAGGTGCAGGTTCGGTTCTGTCCCCTCGTGGACATGACTCTGATTGGACCGGTACCTGCAGGACGCCCGTCTCCACCCGGGGGGCTGGAGGACAGTGGGCGGACCCTGGAGTCCCTGTTGTGGGGGGGTCCTCTGTGGTCCTGGAGCCAGACGTCGTACAGTCTCTGAGGAAGGACGGGTGGACGACTTAAGGAAAAGGTGAGACACACAGGTGAGACGCGTTTACAGGTGAGCCCCGAGCCTGGGGGGGGCGGGGGGGAGGATATCAGCGCGGACGGGCAGGTGGAGGATCTCCAGCTCCGTTTGGATGACGACGTCGTGCGAGATGGAGGTCTGCGGCGCCGCTGCTCCTGATTGGACGGCGCTCAAGGCGAGCAGCTGAACCTGCAGGTCCACATGCAGCCCTGCAGGCACCTGGACGAAGGTAAACGGGCGTGTTCAGGGGGGGGGGGGTCTGTTCCAAACGTGCTGCCCTGGAAACCCACCGGTCCGGGATTATAAACGACCCGCAGGCCTGAGGAAGGGGGAGGCGGCTTCACGTGGAACCTGAACGCACCACGAACAGATAAAGTTCCCGTTAGACGTGAAGGCGACGCACCAGCCCGCCCTACGGCGTCTCACCTGCAGGTGTCCACGCCCACGTTCCTCATCCTCACGGTGACGGCGGAGGCGGAGCCTTCCCGAAGCGTTCCGAAGTCCACGGCGGAGGGGAGGAGCTGGAACCCCCGCGGGTCGCTCAGGGAGACGTAGCAGCACCTCCTCCTCGCCGGCTCCTCCACGGACAGGAACTGGAGCGGGGGGAGGGGGGGGGGGGCACCGTCTCATTCTAATGCGGATCCAAAGCCTCTTGTTGGAGGATAGATGCTTATTTCCATGGCAACGGCACGACTGGTGGCTAAAGATACGGCGCTATGAGCGCCGTGGAGTCGCTCCGTTGTCGTTGTTTGTTGTTGTTTGCTTGTTGGTTGTCGTTGTCGGTTCACCTGCTGGTTCGGCTCGCTCCGGGGTTTGGAGCTGAGGATGGACGCTGGGAGTCGAACCTTAGACCTCCTGGGTCCTCCAGTCACATCCAGGTGAACCGACTTGAAACGGCCGGCGGAGCCGCTGAGAGCGCGTTCACCTGACACACGTACACACACGCACACACGCACACGCACACACACACACGCACGCACACACACAGAGTCAGGCTGTTTCCTTTCAAAGTAAAAGCACCGAGTGAAGCCTGAACGCACCGGCGGGCTGAGGCGTCGGGTTTGTGGGTCTCGTTTTGGGCTTGCTGTAGAAGAAAACGTCCTCGCTGCTGTCCTCCTGGGGGGCGTCTCTCAAGGCGTCCTCGGGGCTGTCCCCCTGGGGGGCGTCTCTCAGGGCGTCCTCGCTGCTGTCCCCCTGGGGGGCGTCTCTCAGGATGTCCTCGCTGCTGTCCCCCTGGGGGGCGTCTCTCAGGGCGTCCTCGGGGCTGTCCCCGTGGGGGGCGTCTCTCAGGACGTCCTCGCTGCTGTCCTCCTGGGGGGCGTCTCTCAGGGCGTCCTCGCTGCTGTCCCCCTGGGGGGCGTCTCTCAGGACGTCCTCGCTGCTGTCCTCCTGGGGGGCGTCTCTCAAGGCGTCCTCGGGGCTGTCCTCCTGGGGGGCGTCTCTCAGGACGTCCTCGCTGCTGTCCTCCTGGGGGGCGTCTCTCAGGACGTCCTCGCTGCTGTCCCCCTGGGTGGCGTCTCTCAGGGCGTCCTCGCTGCTGCCTGACGCTGGGATGGGAGGCGGGTCCCTGGAGACGGGGGTTCGGTCCAGCAGCAGGCTCCTCCTACCTGGACCCCCCACCTGGTGGAAGGGGACGTTCTCCGGGTGGAAGAAAGGAACGACGCTCCTCTTCCTCAGCGCCGCTCTCTGAGCCTCCTCCTCGGCCACTTCCTGTCTGGTACCAACACGAAGCCGGAGTCGTCGCCGTCGTACTTTTAAACGGCGAGTACTGCAGGAAGGCGGCGCTGGATACCTGAGCTGCGTGAGTCTGTCGCTCCATCTGGACTCCGCCCCCCCGGCGACACTAGAGGGCGGGGCTTGATCAGATTACTTTGTCCGTCTCTTTCTGGACTCGTGCATGAACGCGAGGCGCTTTGACGTCCTACCCGTCTCTGGGTTCTGTGGACCGGGCTTCAGAGTCCGACTCTGGTTCTGCAGCTCCTCGGATGTACAGAGTAAGCACTTCCTCTACGGACAGGAAGCAGCCCCGGAGGAACGTTACCGGAAACGTTACCGGAAACGTTGCTCAGGTCATTGAGAAGAATCGTTATTATAATGATTAGAATCGTTATTATAATGATTAGAATCGTTATTATAATGATTAGAATCGTTATTATAATGATTAGAATCGTTATTATAATGATTAGAATCGTTCACCTTCAGTCCTCGTCTCCAAGCAGGGAGCAGCGTCTGGAACAGACTGTTAAATGCATTAGTGTGTGTGTGTGTGTGCGTGTGTGTGTGTGTCTGTGTGTGTGTGTGCGTGTGTCTGTGTGTGTGTCTGTGTGTGTGCGTGTGTGTGCGTGTGTGTCTGTGCGTGTGTGTGCGTGTGTGTATCTGTGTGTGTGTATGTGTGTGTGTAGGTGCGTGTGTCTGTGTACGTGTGTGTCTGTGTGTGTGTCTGTGTGTGTGTGTGCGTGCGTGTGTGTCTGTGTGTGTGTGTGCGTGCGTGTGTCTGTGTGTGTGTGCGTGCGTGTGTGTGTGTGTGTGTGTGTGTGTGCGTGTGTCTGTGCGTGTGTGTGTGTGTGTGTGTGTGCGTGTGTCTGTGTGTGTGTGTGTGTGTGCGTGTGTGTGTGTGTGTGTCTGTGTGTGTGTGTGTCTGTGTGTGTGTCTGTGTGTGTGCGTGTGTGTGCGTGTGTCTGTGTGTGTGTGTGTGTGTGTGTGCGTGTGTGTGCGTGTGTCTCTGTGTGTGTGTGTGCGTGTGTCTGTGTGTGTGTCTGTGTGTGTGTGCGTGTGTCTGTGTGTGTGTCTGTGTGTGTGTGTGCGTGTGTCTGTGTGTGTGTGTGCGTGTGTCTGTGTGTGTGTCTGTGTGTGTGTGCGTGCGTGCGTGCGTGTGTCTGTGTGTGTGTCTGTGTGTGTGTGTGCGTGCGTGTGTGTGTCTGTGTGTGTGTGTGCGTGTGTCTGTGTGTGTGTCTGTGTGTGTGTAGGTGTGTGTCTGTGTGTGTGTGCGTGCGTGTGTGTCTGTGTGTGTGCGTGTGTGTGTCTGTGTGTGTGTAGGTGTGTGTCTGTGTGTGTGTGCGTGCGTGTGTGTCTGTGTGTGTGCGTGCGTGCACTGACCAGCAGCTTGAACACGTCCCTGCTGTGTGAGCGCTCCTCCTCGGTGCGAAGATCTTTGACCTTCCTCTCCTCCTCTTCCTCCTCCCTCTTCATCAGACTGTGGATGAACTCCTGCAGCCAAAGAGCCGTTTCAGCGTCGAGATGATTCCCTGCTCCTGATTGGCTCACGCCGTTAGCTTCACCTTTAGCCGCGTGTCTACGGCGTCTCTGAGCAGCGCTGTGATTGGCCGGTGCTGGCGCAGCTCCCTGATCTCTAGGACCTGGGGGCGGCTCCTCACAGGGGGCCCTTCTGCTCTGGAACCAGAACCGGAACCGGACCGCTCCCTCAGACTCAAGCCTCGTCCGACGTCGGAGCCGAACGGCGGCCCCGGGTTCTTCTCCTGGAAGAGAGGGAGCGATGGCGAGGGCGAGCGATGCGGCGCCAGCCGGCGTGCAGACGGACACGCCTACCTCCACCTCCGTCCTCGGGAAGTCACGCCAGCTGCGGTTCCTGAGGTTGACGGGGACGATGTCGGGGTTCTGTTTCCCTAGCAACCACCGGGCCCACACGGTCCGATGGGCGGGCTTCAGGACGGTGACGCCAAAGTCATCTGGGGCGGAGCAAACAGAAACCTAAACGCCGTTTCCTGGACGGTGAAAAGTCAGGAGGCGGGTCGTTCGGGCTGGGACTACTTTGTGCGTCCGGCAGCGGTTCCCTCAGCAGAGCGGCGTCCGGGTCGGAGGTCGCCTGGCGGAGCAGGTCGTCCACCGTCTGGGAGCTCAGGAGTTCAGAACCGGAACCGTCCCGGTGGACCAGAAACAGCCTGGGGGGGGGAGAGAGAGAGTGGAACGTCCCACTATGGTGAAGTCCTAAAGAACGCAGGCCCACCTGGGAGGATGAAGGGCCCTGTGCTCGAGATGAGTCTCCGCCTCCTGCTCCTCCTCCTCCTGCTCCTCCTCCACTGACAGCTTCCCGTCCTCCATCACCTGGGAACACACAGACTCCTCCCTGAGACGCGATCATGTGACCTCGTTAACCCCGGAGCGACCTCCAAGCTGTCTCAAATTTGAGTTCTAAAAATAGAAAGTCGTTTTAATGAGACATTAACCTTAAAGCGGCGTGGGGTCGAGAGCCTGAGGGAGCAGGGGGAGGAGCTTCATCCCCCCCCCCCCTACCCGTCTGACCCGGACTGACCTCGTAACGGTTCCCGTCCAGGTCCGTGACGTCACAGGCCACGCGACCCGTGTGACTCATGGTGTAGCTTCCCGGTTGGTTGGGGGCGGAGCCTCCCGTTGGGCCTGAGGAGTACACGCTCCTCCCATCGCTCTGGATCCGCAGGAGGCCGCCGTTGGACGGGAACACCTCGGATCCATAAAGCAAGCGTTAAGTGACTCTGTGGGAGGAGCCTATCACGGCGGTCGCGGTCTCTCACCTGATAGGCTCCCTGGGCGTCCCCGGTGACGACGGTCCCGTCGGCTAAGGAGACGCTAGCCGAGCGCCGCTCCGGGTCCAGGACCACGGCGGCGCAGCCCTCCTTCTCCACCAGAACCAGCCGTTCTCTGGGGGGGTCGCTCCCCTCGCCCCCCGGGGGCCCGTCTCGGTCACAGCTGGTGATCCTGGTTCCGTCTGCGTGCTCCACAATCAGGGACCCGTCCGGGTTCCGCACGGAAACCACCAGATCCTCGCGGGTCAGCATCACCTGACGGGACGGGCGGAGTCAGAGGCGTGTTCTGGGGGTCGGCGGCGGCGTGGGGGGGGGGCGCCGCTCACCTCCTGGGTGACCGGGTCTGTGGCCTCGTAGACCAGGAGCGGCGCGGCGGGGAGGCGCTGGCGGGTCGACCCGACGGTGTGGAGGCGTGTCCCGGATGGAGTGGTGGTGAGCCAGCGCCCCTCCGGTGGGTCGGGTTCCGTACCGACACGGACCGACACGTCGGGCCGGGCCTGAGACGCCTGAGCCCAGACCGGACCGGAATCCGGACTGGAGCTGACGGAGCCGTCTGCGAACAGAACCTGAAGCGCACGCCTGGCGTGTCACGCCTCCGGCTGCGTCTCGGGGACGCGCGTGTGTTCTGTACGTTTACCTCCGTGGACCCGCCTCTCATGGACCGGATCACGGCGCCCTGGCTGGTGACGGTGCGGGACAGTTCTTCGGACAGGGACGGGTCCTGGATCTGCCCTCCAGGGCCCCGACCGTGAAGAGGGAAGCTCTGCTTCAGCAACACGCCCCGGCCCTCTGACGGCACGCACACACGCACGACGTGGGTCAGCGGAACCGGTTCTGATTCTGCTGTTAAGCCGTCGCTGACCTGGCGTGTCCTCGCTCAGGAACTGCAGCAGGAGGCCGTTGGGAACCGACAGGCTCAGGACGGAGGGGGCGGGCTCTGGGTCCGGGGGGTTCACTGAAACATCAGGACACAGTTATCGCCCCGCCCCGCCCCGCCCCGCCCCGGCGGTTCTGCTCAGGCGCGCTACCTGCGTGTTCTCCCGTGGGCCCGTAGGAACTGTAGGACAGGTGGACCCCGTTCTGTAGCGCCGCTGTGAAGGAGCCCTGCTTCACTCGGGTCGCCGTCACCGGTTCTGAAAGCAAACCCACGCCGGCCCGTGAAGCACGAACCGGAACATTCAGCAGGCGCACTGCGACGTCTTTACCGTCTTCTGGGGGACTAGAACCAACAACCTCGTTGATGTGGGTGTGGAAACGATGGCCGTCCTTCTTGACGACCACTTTCATCAGGCTGGAGCCTGCGGGGGGGAACGGAAGTCGTAAACGGTGACCCCCTCCAGGGGTCGAGCGGCAGCTGACCTCACGACCTTCGGTGTATCTTATGGTCTCCACGGTGATCTGTCCCCCGTCGGAGGGGAAGACGTGCTGCAGACGACCGGAGGCGTGGATCAGCTGCCCGCCGGTGGCGTAGCCTGCGAAGCGCTGAACGTCACACGCACAAGCACACACGCACGCACGCACACACACACACACACACACACACACACGTACACACACGTACACACACACACACACACAACGGGGTGTGAGCTGCAGGGACACACATCCATGCTCTGTTTGTGTTCGGCGTACTTTGTGTTTCTCTGTCGGCTGCAGTTCGGCCTCCTCTCCACCGGGGGGCGCTGCGGGGGCCCTGGCTTTGTGTTTCTCTGTCGGCTGCAGTGCAGCCTCCTCTCCACCGGGGGGCGCTGCGGGGGTCCTGGCTTTGTGTTTCTCTGTCGGCTGCAGTGCAGCCTCCTCTCCACCGGGGGGCGCTGCGGGGGTCCTGGCTGAACTGCTCTTCTTCCCTTTCTCCTCTGCTGGTTTGGCCTCCTCCCTCGGAGGTCTTTGGCCTTTGGCTGAGTTCTCCTTCTTTGGGTTCTTCTCCAGCGCCTCCTCCTTCAGACGCTCCTCCTCCAGCCTCCAGGCCTGTCGCGTCGTAAACGTCGTAAACGTCGTAAACGTCGTAAACGTCGTAAACGCTAAATCAAGAAGTTAGCAACTATACAAAGTGTTTTATAAACTATACTTTGAGGGAGTCTCTCCTGATGACTGGCTCCTCCTCCTCCTCCTCCTCCTCCGCACCTTGTGGAGGCTCAGGAGGGCTGAGGTTCGCCTCCCTCTTTGACTCCTCCTCTTTAATCCAGTCTGAAATGGAGTCGGCCACGTGCTCCAGGTACTTCCTGCCAGGTAAGAACTGAACGTTACACCTATTCGAACTATTCGTGTTAACAAAGGGGCCCGACCCGCTGCAGCCCTGACCTGAACCCGACGTCCGTGTGAAGGGTCGCGTCCCACAACTCGTTGCTGTGGCGACGGGCGCTCATCGGGTCGTGACAGAAGATGTACAGGAAGTTGTCGTGACTTCCTCTGAAGGTATCCAGGCAGCGGTATTCCTCCGAGGCCGCCTGGAGCACCTGCACGCCAGGAAACGAGCCCTTTCAGAATAAAAGCCCGGATTAGCCCCTTTGATGTCGGATTGGGCGGGTCACCTGGGGGAGGACGGAGGCGTCGTGGTGCTCGACGTGGTGCCGGTCAATCAGAGATCTGATCCTGCACCTCTGGATGTCAGAGAGCGCCACCTGCTGGAGAGAACAGGCAGCGTCTCTAGGGAGGGCCTTTCTTGAAACAGAACATGGAACCCATACCCGCGTGTTGAGTTTCTGCTGAGCGAAGGACAGCGGGTCGTCCCACGGGATTGTCCCGCGTCCCCGCTGCTGTGCCGGTTCCAGCAGAACCCCGTCCCGGTCCGTCTGGGTCAGCGGCATACTCTCGAACACGCTCAGATGGAGCAGACGCTCCACCTCCGGCCACGGCACCACATCTGCAGGAAACACGCAACGCGTTGCAGGAAGGCGGGCTGAGAACCTGCGACGGACGGACGAGCGGCGCCGGACCGTCCGAGCAGAAGTTCTGCAGCTGCTGCCTGGAGGCCGCCCAGCTGGACCTCCTGTTGCTCCTCTGCTCCTCCGCTCCGGAGCCCGTCAGCCGCCACACGGGAGACAGCCTCATCATGGACGCCTCCGCCTCCCACGGGTCGAAGCCCTGAGCCGCCTGCGAAGGACACCCACGTGAGCCCGGTTCTGGTCTGGAGACGGAACCGGGTTCTAAAGCGACGTTCTGAGGAGCTACTTGCAGTGACATCTCTCAAACGCAGCGCCCTGTCGTCGTGGTGCCGGATCAGCAGAGGACGCCGGTTCTTCTGGTTCTGCTCAGACCCAAACTCCTCCAGGAGGCGCTACACAACAGAACACGGGTGTTAATGCACGAGGGTGGGAACACAGCACCACCTGCTGGACGTAGACCGAACTGCTGTCTGTCCTTCGTACGGAAGAATTAACAAATATTTTAATGAGTGATTTGATTTTTTTATTTTTTATTGAATTAGACGTAAATGTTTATTAAAGTAAATGAAAAGTTAAAATGAGTCGTTGCATTGGCCGGGAATCGAACCCGGGCCTCCCGCGTGGCAGGCTGCGTGCTGCGTTCAGGGCGGTCCGTACCTTTGTGTCCTCCTCGGGCTGCGCTGTCGTCATCAGGCCGCTGACCATGAGCCTCCGGTCGTCCTCGGTCCGGGCCAGAGGCAGGAAGCTCCGCAGCAGGAAGCGGATCAGCTGATGATCTAAACCCGGTCCGGGACGCTCACCCACGCGGGACGGAACCGGGGCGGACGAAAGCACCACCTGCACACGGGAAAGGGGAACGTGCTGCGGGATCATCATCATCATCATCATCATCATCAGCCTTCACCGCGGACGGAGCGGACCTGCTCCAGCATGCAGTGCAGCATCAGGGCCACGGAGCAGGCTTCTGGGGGGACCAGGTCCAGGAGGGAGGTGTAGTACCGCAGGTCCACCACTGGGGACACAGCGGGGACCCCGGTGAGCGCCATGCGGTCCAGGTAGTGCCGATGCTGCCTTCTCCAGTCCAGACAGGCATAGATGAGGTTGGACACCCCGTCAAAGATCTGGGTCCCCGCGTCCAGCTGGACTCGGGTCAGGATTCAGAGTCAAGGCGGTGAGACGGGACGGGGGGACGGGACGGGGGACGCGTCTGTGGAGTTCGTCCGTCTCACCTGAGCTTCGGGGTCCCGGGTGTCGCTGGGGGGCGGCGGATCCGGGACGGGGTAGCTGAGCAGAACCACGTCGTGGAGCTTCGACCCTGGAGGCCCGCCGTCCAAAGCTGGTCTCAGACCCGCCCAGAACCGATCCAAACTCCTGGCCCGTCCAGCCTCGCCTGGATCCTCTGATTCAGGGAGGAAGTGATGACGTCACGTCAATAACAACACACGGCGTAAACGACCTGCGGCCCGGAAGCCCGTCACCTTGGTCTGGAGCCGGCGGAGCCGCCAGGAGGGGGCGCTGCTGCTCCGAACACAGTTTGATGACGTTGTCCACGTGGACCCCGACAGCCTCCAGAGCCCCGATCAGGAGGGGCTGGTGGAAGCCAATCAGCAGCACGTAGCGTTGAGGCCCCGCCTCCGGCTCGTCATCTACCCCCCCCAGGTGAATATTTACCACGTGACGTGTTTCAGGCTGACACTGAACGGGGGTCGAGCTTTACCCCTGAACTCGGGCGGGGGCGGGTCGACGTCGTCCCGGCGCTTCATCGAGGTCTTCCTCTCCTTGGGAGGAGGTGAGAGGGGACCCTTCTCCTTTCTGGCGCCTCCTTTGTCCTTGCGGGCAGAGGGAGGAGCAGCCTCCCCCCCCCCCGGGGTCACCTGCTCGGCCTCCCCCCTCTGCTGGTCTCCGGCTTTGATCTGCAGCAGCTGGAACTTCAGGATTTTCGCCATCAGGTCGGAGGGAACGTCTTTCCCCGCGTCCAGCAGCGCCTTGGCCGGCTGGTTCACCTGCGGGACGCACCGTGACAGAGGACACGCCCGACACAAAGACCCCCCCCCCCCACGCAGAAACCCACCTCACAGAAGGGGGGGGCGTCACCACTTCTTGCTTTAGGGTTCCCCAGCTCGTGGACCTGTGAGGAAGACGCCGATCATTGAACAGGAAGTGACGTCGCTGCTTCTTAAATGGGGGACAACCTGCGTGAGGACGCCGTCCCGGCTCAGCAGGCTGAAGAGCCTCCGCTGCGGCCGCTGCACGGCCAGAGACAGAGCCCGGATCGCCGCCTCGGCCTCCGGTCCTCCCTCCACCACGAACGACACCGAGGGCGTCCACGATTCCTGGGATGGACGGACGCATGACGTCACACGTTTACCTCCGGCTCCGACTTATAGTGGAGGCTTTTTCATAAAATCCTATCTTGTAAATGTTACATTTTAGCATTAAACCCATTTATGGATTAAGAATCAGTTAAAAATAAAGATCAGCTCTGATTCATTTTAACTTTTCATGTTGGTGTATAAAGATACCGGAACAATCTAGAACCTCCTGGTGCTGATCCAGATCAGCGTGTGGACGGTGTAGCTAAAAGTCTGAAAACGTTTGCTGCATTGGCCGGGAATCGAACCCGGGCCTCCCGCGTGGCAGGCGAGAATTCTACCACTGAACCACCAATGCCGCGCTGACGACGTTCCCTTTAACTCCGCCCTACAGATGTAACGTCACCTCTCCGTTACGCCGTCCGCAGCGCGCACGGAACGATAGTTTAGAACACAGGTCGAAACGGACCGACCTCTTGGACCGGTTCCGCCGTCAGGGCGGGCTCCCAGTTGCTGTTGACAACCGCGGCGGGTTTTGCGGCGGAACGCTTCTTAGCGGGCTTCGGCGGCATTTCCGCTCAGTGACGTCTCTTTACGTAAAAATATAAACAACAAAAGCAAGAAAATAAAATTAGCTAAAACTTTAAGCTCGGTAATTACAACTTGTGACGAGCAGACGGCGCTTGTTGCGTAGGTTGCTCCTGACAACCGCGAAGACTTCCGTTTCCGTTTTCCCTTCCGGACTCGTTAGCCGTCTGCGCCCTCTGCTGGTCGGGCTCGGAACTGTCCGCTGAAGTAATTTTCTACACCTCACAGGTGCACGATGTAAACATTTAACACGTTAATCGGTGACGTCACTGTTCAGGCGTGTTTGAGACCAAATGAGAAGAGAGGGAACAATTTTATTGTGATTTATTGAAAAATAAAAGGTGAAGAACAGCCATGAAGAAGTTCCAGTGTTTTTAAATACCCTCTTTACGTTAACATCGTGTTTTAATGTTTAAACCTACTGGGGGGGGGACACGTCACGCATCTCTGTCACTCATTCCTGGTCGAGTTACACGCACACACAGAAACCTCCATCCTGCTGTGGCTTAGAAAAACATTAGAATCTAAAAAGAAAAGCTCACAATAAAAGCAGAATTAAACATAAGAGCTGTGATTCATGACGTCAGATATCTGGTCTAGAGAAAATGTCAGAAAATGCTTCTGAAAACGCCTCAAATAAAGATCAAACGTTTCCACAGCTCGTCCAGAGCCAGGGCGACAGGTGAGACGCGTCTGCTGACGTCATGCGGACGTCACCGCTCGTCCGTTTTATCTCACGGCGGCTGAAAGACAACAAAAGCACACGCACACACACACACACACACACGCACACACACACACGCGCGCAAAGCAACGATGAACAAAACGTTTGAACTTCGTTCCGTTTCTTCCTTTTAACGCGACGCTAGATGGCAGTGCTGCGTTTAAAACCTGTCCGACATTACAGAACTCTGATCCCAGAGGTCACCATGGAAACAGACATGCTGCCGATAACCGTCATCAATGATATCAGATTGTGTGTTTTAGCGTCTTCTTTAATCGGATTATGAACTTTTAGTTGAAGTATTTAAACCCATCCAGTCCAGATTACCGTCTGGAATGTAAACTCTTTCTTCCTCTGCAGGATTCCTGAAGCATGATTCCACTTCCCTGCGGTCAGGGAGGGGGGCAGGACGTGCGCGGCCCAGATCCTCGGCCCTGCGCCCGAGCACGAAACGCACAATGACACGCACGCACGCCCGTGCACGCCCTGGCATTTACTGGACGCACAAGGGGTCCGCTCCGAAATAATCTGTTTACGTTAGGAAGTCGGTTTGGTTCCGGGGGGGGGCGGGGTGCAGAATCACAGGAAACACCTTCCACCGCCAGCAAAGCCCTAAACGCGCGCGCGGCACAATGAGCTATTAAAAGCCGGCAACTTCCCGGGAATGACGCGGCTCACCGGTCTCCGCTCCACCCGACGACTTCACCCCGAGGAGCATCACCCCGTCTTTGGTGCTTTCAGGGCGGCTCTGGAAGGACGCGCTGGGGGGGGGGGGGGGGGTCAGCTGTTTACACCAAAATAACCAATTTAAATAATATAAATCATTGAAACCTACTTCTCGGTTCCGGTGTCGATGGTTTCTGCTTGAGAGGAGACCAGAGAGGAGAGATGAACAAACTGAAGCGGCCTTGAGTGGGCGGGTCATGTGACGTCATGTGACGTCATGTGACGTCATACGCACCTGTGTGATCGTGGATCTTCTTACATTTGAATTTCAGGAGGATCGCGGCGGCGAATCCGACCAGGAGGACCGGCAGCACGATCCACCACAGCTTGTTGTCTGAACGGGACAACGGAGCCCAGCAGGTGAGCGACGCCACACAGGTGAGAGACGCCACAGGTGAGAGACGCCACACAGGTGAGAGACGCCACACGGGTGAGAGACGCCACACGGGTGAGAGACGCCACACGGGTGAGAGATGTCACACAGGTGAGAGACGCCACACGGGTGAGAGACGTCACACGGGTGAGAGACGCCACACGGGTGAGCGACGCCACACAGGTGAGACGTTACACAGGTGAGCGATGCCACACAGGTGAGAGACGCCACACGGGTGAGCGACGCCACACAGGTGAGCGATGCCACACAGGTGAGAGACGCCACACGGGTGAGCGACGCCACACAGGTGAGAGACGTCACACGGGTGAGAGACGTCACACGGGTGAGAGATGTCACAGGTGAGAGACGCCACACGGGTGAGCGACGCCACACAGGTGAGAGACGTCACACGGGTGAGAGACGTCACACGGGTGAGAGATGTCACAGGTGAGAGACGCCACACGGGTGAGCGACGTCACACGGGTGAGCGACGTCACACAGGTGAGAGACGTCACACAGGTGAGCACTAATAGTCGTAGCAGTGACGGCTAGCAGGACTACCGGGTCAGCGTATTCAGATTAAGGTAAGAAGGTGAATCAAACGTTAATCTGAATAACGTTTAAGACGAACTCCTGCAGGACGCAGGTGCGCCTGAACTCACCTGAAGCCTTTTCCTCCTGCTGTTGCGCCGTCCCTGGATTTGGATCGGATGTTTACATAAATGCATGAATATGACGAATGAGCAAAAGGGGAAAGGTGCCGCTTACCTGAGGCAGGAGTCGTACCTGTAAACCCGAAGAGTCAGATTTACCAACAGTTTCTCTTTAGGAGACATCAAACGGGTTCAAATGTCGTTCTAAAATAAAGACACGTCGTTCAAACGTAGCCTCGGCGTGCCGCTAAGCCCGGCTCACACTGATATACAAACGTGAGTCATCAGCAAACATGCGAATAAAACAGCCGCTAACTTTTGCTGTCCTTCTGGGAAGGTTCTGGCGCTTTGGCGGTCTGATGGTTCTGATCCGTCTTCTTGGTTGCCACGGGCGGAGGTTCAGTTTTTCCTGAGAAAATAAAGTATAATTAAGAAATATCGTTTTCTGTTTATTTATCGGTCGATCATTTCCAATGCTAACCATCTTCGGGACTAGCGTTGATAGCACCGGCCGCAGAAGTTGGTGCTACGGGGGTCGTTGTTGGGGGGGGTGTCGGATCCGAGGCTAGTCCTGCAGTTGGTGCTGGTGTTGGGTCCGGATCTGGTGCTGCAGTTGGTGCTGGTGCTGGGTCCGGATCTGGTGCATCAGTTGGTGCTGGTGCTGGATCCTGGGGAGGTGCTACAGTTGGTGCTGGTGCTGGATCCTGGGGAGGTGCTACAGTTGGTGCTGGTGCTGGATCCTGGGGAGGTGCTGCAGTTGGTGCTGGATCCTGGGGAGGTGCTGCAGTTGGTGCTGGATCCTGGGGAGGTGCTACAGTTGGTTCTGGTGCTGGATCCTGGGGAGGTGCTGCAGTTGGTTCTGGTGTCGGGTCCCCCACTGGTGCTGCCGCTGCTGTCGATGGTTGTGAAACGCATTCGAGACATTTAGGTGATTCTGTCTGGACTCGACGAGGTCCAGAACCAGTTTACTCACAAACCGGGATCCCAATCAGAAGCTTGCTGCTAACAGCTAAGCTAACGGTACCTCGGGGTTTAAGACCGCCGGTAACATCTGGGTCGAGTTCTTTTACCTGCTTGATCCGATCCGGCCGTTTCGTCTGAGGAAGCTGTGAAACAGAAACACGCAAAAGTCAAGATGAGTCACGCAGGAACCCGGAGACCCTAAAAACCAGAACCAGCGGTTCCTCAGACTCGGGTCACAGGTCCGTGTTCGGATCGTTCCTGTCTGGCTCCGCTTCAAAGCCCAACTTCTGAGGAGTCGAGATACCGCCGGAGGCCGCGGCGTGCCGGACGTCCTCGGGTCAGAGCCCCGCCGGCGTGCTGGATGTCCTCGGGTCAGAGCCCCCCCGGCGTGCCGGACGTCCTCGGGTCAGAGCCCCCCCGGCGTGCTGGATGTCCTCGGGTCAGAGCCCCCCCGGCGTGCCGGACGTCCTCGGGTCAGAGCCCCCCCGGCGTGCTGGATGTCCTCGGGTCAGAGCCCCCCCGGCGTGCTGGACGTCCTCGGGTCAGAGCCCCCCCGGCATGCTGGACGTCCTCGGGTCAGAGCCTCGCCGGCGTGTTAAGCTGCATCCTGTCCCAGATAAACTATGGTCGTCCCCTGGCCCGTCCGGCCTCAAGTCCTTCAAGGACCGTCAGACGAGTCCAAAGTCTCGAGTCCTCCAAGTCAGAACCAGGACTTCCAGGTGTTTCCTGTCTTTATTGTTCAGGTAGTTTCTCCCGTCTCTGATTGGACCTCGTCTTTCCACGCTTCATGTTTCTGTGACACATCTCCCCCCCCCCCCCCCCCCCCCCCCCCCCTACAGACACTGAACTTCCTGTGTTCCCTCCAGTCGGCCCCACCCTGATTGTTCAGACCTCTCCATGGGTCACATTTTCCCGTTTGTCTCCGCGTCTGTTGCTTGAATTGGATCGTTTACCTGTGACCCGTTTGTCCCGCCTCGTCCTGAAACGTTGACCCGTTTTATCCCGCCTCGTCCTGAAACGTTGACCCGTTCGTCCCGCCTTGTCCTGAAACGTTGACCCGTTCGTCCCGCCTTGTCCTGAAACGTTGACCCGTTCGTCCCGCCTCGTCCTAAAACGTTGACCAGTTTGTCCCGCCTTGTCCTGAAACGTTGACCCGTTTGTCCCGCCTCGTCCCGAAACGTTGACCCGTTTGTCCCGCCTCGTCCCGAAACGTTGACCCGTTTGTTCCGCCTCGTCCTGAAACGTTGACCCGTTTGTCCCGCCTGGTCCTGAAACGTTGACCCGTTTGTCCCGCCTCGTCCTGAAACGTTGACCCGTTTTATCCCGCCTCGTCCTGAAACGTTGACCCGTTCGTCCCGCCTTGTCCTGAAACGTTGACCCGTTTGTCCCGCCTTGTCCTGAAACGTTGACCCGTTCGTCCCGCCTCGTCCTAAAACGTTGACCAGTTTGTCCCGCCTTGTCCTGAAACGGTGACCCGTTTGTCCCGCCTCGTCCCGAAACGTTGACCCGTTTGTCCCGCCTCGTCCCGAAACGTTGACCCGTTTGTTCCGCCTCGTCCTGAAACGTTGACCCGTTTGTCCCGCCTGGTCCTGAAACGTTGACCCGTTTGTCCCGCCTCGTCCTGAAACGTTGACCCGTTTGTTCCGCCTCGTCCTGAAACGTTGACCCGTTTGTCCCGCCTCGTCCTGAAACGTTGACCCGTTTGTCCCGCCTGGTCCTGAAACGTTGACCCGTTTGTCCCGCCTGGTCCTGAAACGTTGACCCGTTTGTCCCGCCTGGTCCCGAAACGTTGACCCGTTTGTCCCGCCTGGTCCCGAAACGTTGACCCGTTTGTCCCGCCTGGTCCCGAAACGTTGACCCGTTTGTCCCGCCTGGTCCTGAAACGTTGACCCGTTTGTCCCGCCTGGTCCTGAAACGTTGACCCGTTTGTCCCGCCTGGTCCTGAAACGTTGACCCCGTTTGTCCCGCCTGGTCCCGAAACGTTGACCCGTTTGTCCCGCCTGGTCCCGAAACGTTGACCCGTTTGTCCCGCCTGGTCCCGAAACGTTGACCCGTTTGGACCGATCTCACCTTTTGACCCATCGTAAAACCGCTTGAGATTAAAGCCCTTAAATTGGCCTGCTGCCCCCCCCCCCCCCCCCCCCCTTGACTCAGTCATTGTTCTTCCTGCTCTAGTGAAACTCCTCCCGGACGGAGGAGTTTACGGGTCAGGAAAACACCGTCGCCATGGCAGCCGGGACCTTGAAGTCCTGAGGTACCGATCAATAGCGAAGTATAATAATAATTACCCGGCGACGCACATCTGGGTCCAAATGAAGGGAAACGCGCTCCGGTCCCGGAGGCAATGTCCCGAGTGTCTCTCGGAACACTTTGGACGTTCCCAAACGAAACGACGGGAAAGATTCCGTAAAACGCTCGACCAGAAAAGTGGAAGAGCTTCCTGTTAGTGGTTAGAAGTCAGCGGAACCGGGACCCGGCCCGGCCCAGATCTAGCAGCTCGGGTTAGAAGTCTGAACGGTTTCCCCCCACCTGGTGTGAAGACGGACGCCAACAGCAGCAGGACGAGGACGAGGACGCCGCCGGTCTTCATGTCGTCTCCTCTGACTCCTGCACACTGAGGGGCGAGTGGAAAACGTGCCCGAGCTCGGAGCGCCCCCCCCCCCCCCAGATAAAGACGGGCAGGAAATGCACTGGCTTCACTTCCTGCCGCAGAGCGGCGGCTGTGCATCCGGGACAGTCCTTTGTCCATTTAATGCCCCCCCCCCCCCCCATCACCGATACAACACGAGGACACACAAAGGGAGGCGCGTCGGCGTCAGGTTGAAACTCATGCGCGGTTTTATTGAACAGTTATATAAAATACTTCTCGTGGTTGCGAGTGCCATGCCTCATCTGCCAACGGTTACAAAAAGCAAGGCTTCGTGTCGCGTCGTGAATTACTCGGGCACTTGAGCAGTTCTTACAAAAGATCAAAGTAACGTCTCAGAGTATCAAAGCCGGAACTGATATACAAAGATAAGCGACGCGGTCGACGGCGCCTCCTGTGGCACGGCGCGGAACGGAACGGAAGCCGTCGACCCGTTTTATGCGACACAAACGGCGAGTCATGCATTTTGGAGTTCCACGTGAAAACCACACGCACACGCACACGCACACGCACACGCCTCAACACGGCCGTCGAACATGCTTAAGTGGACGGCGTGCACGTACGAGCGCCGCCGGGGGACGGGACTTCCCATCCGATATAGATCGTTAAATGCTTCGGTTACAAAAGGAGTGGAAGGCGTGGCGCGTCGGTGTTAAAGTACGCAGGTACGTCCAGTATAGTGAGTATTCAGGGCGGAGTCTTATCAAACATGCATAGGCAGATTATCGTTCTCTTTTTTACACAATATAAGTTTCTCTGTTTGATTTGTTTTTAAACTTTGTTCGCAATACTTAAAAATCGCAAAAAAAGATTAACACTCAATTCCAGCAAGCCACGATAGAGCGCCCCCCCCCCCCCCAAAAAAATAAAACGTTTTAGCAAACGATAGATCGCTAAATGTAAATTCCAGTTGTTTTTTTTTAGCATTATACAGAAAGATCAGGTCAAAGCACAAACCAGAAGAACCTGAGGTAAGCATCTTATGTACAAACATAAAACGATCCTTATTTGGCATTTCAACAACATTCTTAAGACTGCCTAAATCATTTCAGAGCGCGTTTAAAAGTAGCGAACAAAAAAGTCATGAATAATAAATAGTCCTTATTTAGTTTGTACACCCTCTACGCTAAAACACGAGCTCGTGCTCCGTCCTCTTTAGTGCTGTCATTTTGTAAACGTACGATAGTTAGTAAGAAGTTACACGAGTTCCCGTTCTGGTGTAAACGAACAAGGGTCAAGGGTCACCGCGAAGGTCTCTCTCTCTCTCTCTCTCTCTCTCTCTGCCGGAGAACCGGGGCGTTAGAACCGCAGTAAAGAAATGTGACGGTAATAAGTTAGCAGATTTGACTTAAAACTCATATTTTGATGGCTCCACCCCCCTCGCCCTCTTTCTGGGTGGGTCCGGCGAGGCTCCGCCTACCGCCGCTCTTCACTGGATGTTCCCGCCGCTGCTCGTGCCTCCCTTGGCGTCCGTGCCGTTGCTCTCCGAGGACAGGGCCTTGTTGAGGGAGTTGAGGCTGGCGTCGGAGGGCAGGGCGTCTCGCCGCGGCGGCATCCTCTCGTTTATGCGATCCAAACCCTTCGCCTCGGCAAAGCTGGTGATTTTGTGCTGGGGCGAAAAGCCTTTGATGGCTGTTTGACATGCAAGACAGATGAAAAGGGAGGCGGGAAGAAGGAGGGACGTCAGACAGGAAGTGATCGCCACGGTCAAAGTCGCTAGCAAACATGAGAAACGAGCAACGGCGTCTCCGAGGAGGCGTCGCTAAGGACTTAAGTGGGAGGTTCCTTTCTTACATAGAGTTGAATGAGAAGGTCGTTGACTTAGCATCGATACTGGAAGCAGGGGAGGAGCTAGCATGAAGCCGAACCCACTTCAGTAGTCATGGAAACGACGTTTCATCTGTAGAACTTCAACAATTATCATACAAATGAACGACTTATCTGATTACCATGAAAGTGGGCGGGGCATGTGTTTTAACATTAAATAAAAATAGTGATTTTAAATTCATTTTTTGGGGGGGGGGGGGCGGAGTTTCGTTGGCCAAACCTTCCCGGGCCCGGTGCGTTCAGGTGCAGTGACATTATAGGTGAACTTGAAAACAGCGCTGTCTATCATGCTAACGGATGCTAACGGTACAACAAGCAGACGTTAGCATCACGTCGACCTCCTCATTCCATTCTATGCGAATAAAAACTTTATTCACAGCTAACGATTTAAACACTTCAGGTTACGGAACTGCACAAACAAAAGGGTTCTAAACGGGTGGGGGGGTCAACGGGTTTCCACGGCGGCTTGAAACTACGGATCACTAGACCCGGGCCCGCTCTGGAAGACCCGGGGACCCCGGACGAACCGGGTCGGCCGTCACACCACAGAGTAAATCACAACAAAGGGAGGAAGGAGAGCGTCGGGGCGAGCGGAGCCGGGACACTCACTGACACAAACGAGACCCACGGCGCCACGGCGCCACGGCGCCACCCACAGACACGACAGCGCGACGGTGCTAACCGCTCCGTCTGCTGTTAGCATGCAGCAACGCTACGGGGTTAAAGGTCAAACCAAATGCTGGGACTCGGGTTCTATCCACCCGATACGGGTGGCGAGCCGTTAACTGGAGTGGGCGGGGCCTTTGAATTGACTGGGGGAGGGGCGTGATGCTGCATAGCACAG